>NW_005871613.1:430888-444251 GCF_000147115.1 Myotis lucifugus | reverse complement strand
GTCCCTTTTCCCGCTCCCTGGTCTCCCTGAGTCCCGGTCCCTGCTCCCTGGTCTCCCTCGGTCCCTGTCCCTGCTCCCTGGTCTCCTTGGGTCCCTGTCCCTGCTCCCTGGTGTTCCTGGGTCCCTGTGCCTGCTCACTCGTCTCCCTGGGTCCCTGCCGGGCTGGCTGGCAGCCTCTTCTCTTGCTACAGCTGCAGATGGGCTCCTGTGTCTCACTGTCCATCCCCAGCTTCCTGCTCTGCCAGTAGAATTCTGGGTCTCTCTTGGAGTTGTTCGGTGAAAGCGGTGCTGAAGGGCCCCCACCAGCTCCCTCACCCCTGGACTCAGGCGCCCGACACACCTGGCAGGTTGGCGTCCCCAGTGCTGAGGAAGCCCAGCGGCCCGAGGCGGTAGTTGAAGGTGACCACAATGACGTTGCCCCGCGTGGCAATCTCCTCCCCTTCGTACAGATAGTCACTGAAGAAGTTTAACCCTTGGCCGGAACCAAGGACGAAGGCTCCTCCATAGATCCAGATCATGACAGGCAGGTTCTGGGAAACTGAGGCAGGAAGCAGGCCCGGTGACCCCAGCTGCCCCTCCCCATCCCCTCTGGGTGCTTGTTTTAGGGAATTTCAGCTCTGGAGCCCACACACAGCCAAGGGGCTGGGCCTCTGCCTGCCTGGGCGCTTTCTGCAGGTTCGGGAACCTGGAGGGCACAGGGGGCACACCTTCCTTCTGGCCCTGGGGGACCCAGATGTTGAGGTAGAGGCAGTCCTCGGAGCCCTTGGTATTTAACTGGGTGAGAGTGAGTTGCAGGCATCGCTGCTTGAAGTCCTTGGCCTTCAGGGTCCCTGTGGGTGACCAGAGGGGCTGGCGTGAGGATGGTGGCCCCATCCCCCACCCCAGGCACAGGGCCAGCCCGGCACCCACCCACCCACTCCCACCTTGCCAGCCGGGGTGTGGCTGGGGGTTCTCCAGGGCCTTGGGCGGGGCAGCGAAGGGGATGCCCTTGAAGATGTCCACAGAGCGGCCGCCGATGCCGAAGAGGCCGAGCTTCTTGTTGACGCCCTCCACGAAGCCCCCTTCCGTGGGCACCACGCCCAGCTGGGGAGAGGGCCAGGCTCAAGGGGCGCTGACTGGGTGGCCATTGGGGTGGGGTGACCCCAGCAGGCTCTAGGGGTCCAGGACAGCTTCCAGGTGGGGCCCCTAGTCTCACCCGCCTGTAGCTGTGTGTTCCTGTGGAAGCCCTGCTCCTCACCCCATGGCAGGACCCTGAGGAAGGAGATCCTATAGCTGCCCCGAGGCTCCCAGCTCCCCCTGTATGGGCCCTGGCCACTGGCAAGCAGGTGTGTGTCGCCCCTCTCAGGGGCTGGGGGCCGGGCTGCAGGTTGAACTAGATCGAGGTCCAGACTCCTGTTCTGACGCTGGGGGCTGTGATGGGCAACCTGCCGGCCTGCTCAGGGCCCAGCTCCCTTCTGTGCTGGGCCATGGCCATCCCCGGACAGAGGCAGAGCCGGAGGGCCCTGGTGGCCAATGCAGACTCCACAAATCAGCACTGAGGACGCCAGTGACACTGGGGTTCCGGGTAAATGGTGCCTTGTTTGTGTTTGGTGTCAGTGCACCCTGTGTGCCCTGGAGAGCGCCTGTACCAGAACTTATTCGTGGTTTCTGACATTCGAGTTCATGGGTTTCCTGTATTTGAGCTGTGCCTGCGCCATCGTGTGAGCTCAGATGCAGGACCAGAGGAAGGGCCATGAAAGTGCCTGCTGGGTGTGGGCCCTTGGGGGCTCTTTCTGCCAGCGCCTCACCTGCCTGCCCCCCTTCACCTCCCCACCTCCCCATCACCGGTGCCAGACCCAGTACTCAGGCCGGGTTAGGGGAGCAGACAGGGGCCCCTCCTCGCCCACTGGGCTCTCGCTTACCTTTGCTGCGCTCACTACTGCCAAGCAGCAGGCGAGGCCTAAGACAGCCAGCTCTGGGCGCCCCATGGTGCGTGTGCCTGTCTCGGGGGCCCTGCCTCTGAGCAGGGGTATTTATGGGGCGGGACACCCGGGAGACATCCGGGAGCTGGGGCTGGCAGCTGCCTGTGGATGGTTCCCTTCCCCTCCCCTCCCTCGCCCCTCCCTCCAGGCAGGATACCTGGGGCCAGGATATCTGCAGTTCCAGCCAGGCTCAGGGCCAAGGTCATGCAGGTGTGGGCACACACACCCTCTCAGACACACACATGCATAGCTGCCCTTTCCAGGCAGGTCAGGCAGGGCCAAGGTCACAGAGGTGTGCTCACACACATACATACACACACACACACACACACGTGCACGGGTGCAGGGATGGTCCTCCTTGCCCATGATCTGCTGTTCCCGGGTGCCTGGTGCCCTCAGTGCACCTGGGCTGGTAACTGGAAATAGTCAGGTGGCCCAGGCCAGGGGCTGAGGGTTGGGGCTCAGCTGGGTGCAATTGTGGCTCATTGACAAGGCCCTGGGCTCACCCTCAGAGAAGGGGACCTGCTTCCCTCCAGGCCCGGCCTGGCCCCCGCCTGGAGCTCCGGAGCCCAGCAAAGGGAGTTCACAGGGGACTGGGCATGTCGCCTCCGGACAGAGAGGGCTGTGTGCTCCTGGGCAGCCACGTGGCTGAGCCTGGGTCCGAGGGCCCACGGGTGTGCCGTCCGAGCTGGGTGTGGGGACCCAGAGCAGCACAGGGCGGTCCTGCCCTCAGGGAGGGCACCCCTCACACTCAGCACCAGCAGCCCTGGAGGGAGGACTGGAGGCTCAGGTGGGCACAGGTGTGGGGGGAAGGGGACTCCCGCCCAGCCTGGTGGCTTCCCTGAGGAAGAGGAAGGGCCTGGCTTCAGAAGTGCACCAGACAGAGGGGGCGACAGACAGAGAGACAGAGGGAGGGAGAGACAGAGATAATGGAGACATGAAGAGACAGAGGGAGAGAAGTCTGAGCAGAGTGTGTGAGAGCAGAAAGGCAGCGTGTGGGTCGGGGAGGGTGTCTCGCTCGGGAACCAGAGGAAGCTCCATGGACAAACCTAGGGCTCCTGGAGGCGTTTGGCTGGGCTGTGGTTTCTGCTGCACATAATGAGGAATTGGCAGATTTCAGGTTCAGAACGGAACCCACCTGCACTGAGTGGGGGAGTGTGGGCAGATCACAGCTGTCACTGGGGAGGTGAGGCGGGGAGGACTGGCCAGTGGCCTCTGCCGGGGACTTCGCATTCTGTTCTCCGGGGCCCGGGCCTTCCTTTCCCGGATTGGAACCCTCCAGGAACCCGTCCTGGGAAGGCCTCTCTGGCGCCGTTGTGTCTGGGGAAGTGTGGAGAGTGGTTACAGCGTTTGGACAGGTTCAAACCTCGAACTAATGAGAGGACAGGTCCTCTCGTGGCAAAGGCACCTGCAGGTCCCGGCTTGGAGGGCAAAGCCCTCCCAGCACAGTTATAACCAAAGGCTATAGTTATAAACTTGACCTTATGGTCCGAACCTGTGGTCCCAGGTGGCAAAGTGATATAGGCTGCGGGAGGTGCAGCACCTGATAGAGTTCAGGTGCATGTAATTGAGTAGCCTCCAAACCTGTGAGACACTGTAAACATCTTGAGCCCTTACTTTGCCTTGTGGAAACTGGCTATTAAACAAAGACTCAGCTGGCAGGCTGTGTCCCTGTCTCTCCATCCGAGAGCAGTGTCCCACCCAGCCCCAGCTTTATTCTCTTGTCTGTCGTCTTCTTCTATTTTTAAAAAAATATATTTTATTGATTTTTGTACAGAGAGGCTGGGAGAGGGATAGAGAGTTAAAACATCGATCATCTGCCTCCTGCACACCCCCTACTGGGGATGTGCCCGCAACCAAGGTACATGCCCTTGACCCCAATCGAACCTGGAACCCTTCAGTCTGCAGGCCGATGCTCTATCCACTGAGCCAAACTGATTAGGGCTTGTCTGTCCTTCTTTAATCCTTCACCACCCCCGCCCCCTTCAGGTTCCCCCCTGGCCGTGCTGAGCGAGGCACAGGGAGCATTTGTGATGCAGCTCATTTAAGGCGACAGCTGGGCCCCGGGACCCAGGAGCTGCCACTCTTCACAGGCTTCATTTCACCAGGACCAGGCGCTGGCCCGCCCCCCTCGCCTGCCCGCACGTGGTCTGAGGAGTCCCAGGTGAGTGCGGGTTTGCAGGATAGACGTGCTGATTCCTGCCCCCTCCCCCCTGGCCCAGAGGAACCCAGGGCTGTGAGGTCTGAGGTCCCCGTCTCGGGCTGTCACCAGTGTAGACTCCCTGGTCCTGAAGGGCAGACGGGCTGGAGCCCTGAGAGCCCGCAGCCCCTGGCTGGCTGCCCTCGCTGTCCAGGGCTGTGCTGTGGTTCTGCCATGGGGAGGTGGGCGCTTGGAACCTCTCGTGGGGGAGGTGGAAGGACGGGGCAGGGAGGGCGGGGAGGAGCACCACCCACACTGCCCGCTGTTCCCGCGCCGGGCCAGGGAAACACTGGACTGTGTGCATCAGGGTGGCCGGCTGGTGCCCTGAGCTGCCCCTGCCATGCACACCCCCAGCAGGAACCTTCTCTCCTCTGAGCCCTCACGCCTGCTCTGAGCTGACCTGGTAGCTTTGATGTCTCAGACCTGGGCTTGAGTCCTCGCTGTGAGGGCCTGGGGCACGTGAGCCCTCTTGGAGCCCTGGCGCTGTAGGACATGGGCCGGCATGGCCAGCTTCTGAAGGAAGCGGTGGCTGACTGTCCCCAGGGCACAGAGAAGGGAGGGGGAGGGACCAGGATGTGAGACCAAGGCCCTGTGGGTGTGGGCCGCCATCATGGTGGAGACCCTCCAGGCACCGGCCTCAGCTAGACAGGGGGAGGGGGAGTCAACTAGAAAAGGCCTCAGCCCAATTTTTTTAAATGGCCCCATGGGAGGACCTAGTTGACGTGTCAGGAAACAGCTGAGCCGATAGCACGCAGCCAATGAGGAACTGGAGGAGGGACGATTAAATGGACTGTGTTCCCGCCCCAGGTGAGCCTGTGCAATGGGCAGACACCCGCTCTCCAGAGCGCATTCAAGGTCTTGCTTTCACCGCACTTCTGTCTCCGAGTCTGTCATTTGAGTTCGGACAGGTGAGCATGTCTCACAGTAACTGTCTACAACGGGGTGTCCACAGTGCCCACCGCCCTGCCATGTGAGGTCAGGATGGGGGAGCCCTCGGTGCAGGCGGTGCCCCGTCCCAGACCTTGCTGAGGTGGCCATGGCCCTGCGTCTGACCTCTGCCTCCCGATCCCCTCCGGACTCTGCCAGAGCCAGAGGGCAGCACCCCTGGCCCTGCTGGTGGGCACCCAAGTCCCAGCCCTGTACCCTCTGCTCTGAGCCCAGCGGGATGCATTACTGTCTCTGCCTGGGATCCAGCTGGAGGCGAATCCGTCTCTCACCCAGGCCTTCCCTGTTAGATAGAGCCCGCTCCCCGCACCCTGAGGGCGTGGCCGATGCTGGGCCCACTGGTCCAGAGGCAACTGCCCACATGTCCCACCCGCTCTCCCATCAGGGCCTGCAGCCCGAGCTCAGCCCTGGCACTGATGCTTCTCTGACCCTCTTTTCTCCTCTGAAATGAGGGGGGCACCCCACTTCCTGAGCAGGACACCTGCAGAGACCAGGCGGGCAGCTGAGGTCATGAGGGCAAAGAGGGTTGCCAGAGGGAGAAGCGGCTTTATTCAGGAAGAGCAGGAAGAGCAGGGGAGGGAGGTGGGCTCCCTGGGTCCCACCTGTGACCTCTGGGGCAGGGACATTAGAAGCCAATGGCTGCGGACATCTGAGCCCCCTCAGAGTCACCAGTGGGGGGCTCAGGGGCGGCCTCAGAGTCGTCCGAGTAGGGCACAAGGGTGGCCCCATCTCTATTCACAGTGGGCAGTGCCTGGTAGGTCTGGGTCCAGTACTGCAGGTAGCTGCTCCTCAGGTGCTGCTTCATGGACTGACCATCCATCTTGTTGTTAATCTCCAGGTAGTTGCCATTTTCCTGGGTGTAGGGCTCCCATTGGGTGGGCACAGCCGAGTGTCCCTGGTTGGGGTCCCTGCAGATGAGAGAAAAGGCCGTGTGGGGTCTGAGCGCTCACAGGAGATCTCCATGCTGACCCGACCACCGGGGCCTCGCTGTCTCCTGGGCACGGGCTGGCATGTATGTGTTCTGTGCCCAACCAGGAGCTCTATCCTCACACACACGGGGTACCTAGGCTCAGGGAGGTTAGGTGTACGTGAGGGGACAGGCATGTGGGCCCAGGTGGCAGGAGGCCTGGCCCAGCCTCACCCGCCTTACCCAGTTCTGGCAAAGTTGGTCCAGTAGGCGATCATGGTCTGGGAGACAGTCCTGTCTTGGGCCCGGTAGATCAGGGGGGTGGCGAAGGGCTTCCCAAACACATACTGGAGGTCATCACCGTGGTCGGCGCCCATCCAGCTGGGGTACAACGGAATGCGAGACGGGTGGGAGTACAGGTAGGTGTAGGTCCGGGCACTCCTGAGGAGGGAGGGACACGGCCCAGGTTGGCAGGGAGCTCACCTGGGCTGCCCAGCCCTGAGCTGGGCCCTGGAGGAAGGACATGGGGAGAGCAGGGAGGAGCCGGGAAATCCCCAGACTCAGGAGGGACCTGGGTCCCTGCACCGGGGAAGGGAAGGCGGTGAGGTTTGTGGTTCTGGGATGTCAGGTGTATCCACACTTCCCTCCCCAAAGCCTATGGAGGCGTCTTCCTTCCTTTTCTCTGCAGATGAATTTGTGTTCTTCGTCGGGTACATACCTGACCCACCCAATGAAGAACACAAGTTCATGTAGTTGCTACAAGTGTTCATCCTACACTTCCTAGGCATCGTTTTCTCTCCCTTCCGTGTCGGCATCCCTACTGTACTTTTTATTTTCACTGGAGGTTTACCAGGTGGCCGCAGGCCAAAGTTGTTTTGAATGTTGGCAAACTCCACACCCACAAGAGAGACCATCATCCCGTGTTCTGTCCCCCTCGGCCTGGGGGCTGCGGGGAGGCTGCAGACACTGCAGGGAGGCCTGTGGGCTGAGGGAATGGGGGACTAATAACCTGATAGATAGAGCACCTGGATTAATCTGAAAGTAACCCTATTATTTTCAATCTTAGAACACATATACTTATGTGAAGAGGGGGTTAAGTTTTTCTTAAGTTTCCTTTGAAGGCCTGTGCAATGCAATGAAGGAGGTGACTCAGCTGTGAATCCAGCAAGCAGAACCGATAAGCAGGGACAGACCCACCAGGAGTGAAAACATCCTCTCATCCCCATTATCTCATCCACATCATCTCATCCACATCATCTCATCCCCATCATCTCATGGTTCAGTGACTACAATAGCTGATGTCTGCGGACACCCAAGGCTGTACGTAGTACCCCAGACCCTTTGCCTTTATAGTCCTGTGCCCTACACCTGCTGGAAAACAGGATTTGAATGGTTGTAAGCACCCTGTCTTCTTGGGGGCTGGCCTTCTCAATAAATACCTCATATGGTTCAACCCTGCCTTCGTTATTGGACACAGGGACAGGCAACCCCAGCCCACCCGGGGCTTCCCTGTAACAAGAGGAGGGCTCTGTAAAGGCCCCTGAGCTGGAGGTGAGGAGGGGACTTATCAAGTCTCGTCAGGCCTGGGCAAGGCAGATGGTGCAGGCACCACTGGGACCCCATCACGGCTGTCCCGGGCCTCCCTGACCCCCTGAGCCGCCCACTGGGGAGGCCTGGCTGGGCAGGTGCATGACCCAGGCCTCTCCTGCCCCGGCCCTCACTTGGCGTTGGCTCTGTGCTGGGCCACAGTCATCTTCGTGGGCATCAGGAAGAGGACGTCGGTCTCCAAGTCCACCACCGTCTTCTTCTTGGCCTCCTGGGAGGAGTCCTCGGCCCAGGACGCCGTGTAGAAGTCAAAGGTGGCATTGGCACCCCTGGGCCCCTTGGCAATGGTGAGCCCACTGACCAGCTTGAAGAAGTCCTCCCTGCAGGGACAAGCTGACACTGGATCCTGGACCGGGGCCAGCGGTAGCATCCCCCTGAAACCACCGCAAGGGGCCTGCGGATGGCCCGCTACACCGGCCGACGTCCTTCTCCAGGTGATGCCTCCCCAAGAGGCCCCCAGGCACTGCCCTAGCCCTGCGCCCTACTCACCCTGTGACGGTCAGCAAGCCCACGTTGATGGCTGGCACGTCAACGCTGGCTAAGAGATGGCCGTCCATGTTGTTTGTGCCAGCGATGTAGTCAATGTCGGCCACGTTGGCAAAAAGGTTGATGGGGTGGTCGGGGATGAAGTCTCCGTCCACGACAGGCAGGAGGCCCAAATAGTACACGCCTGGGTCTGCTTGTAGAGCAGGGTCCTCACACCTTTCAGAGCCCCACTGCCAGACCCCAGGCCCAGGGGCAGCCCCTGCCGCCTCTGATCCAGACCAGGGTCCTCAGCCTGTCCCCCTGACATCGGGCCTGGATAATTCTAAGGCCTGGGCTGCCCTGCGGGTGTGGAGCAGCTTCCCTAGCCCCATCCACTAGATGTCTCCACCCCCAGTGTGGCAACCCAGACTGTGTGCAGACTGCCACAGGCTCCCTGTGGCCAAACCATCCCGCTGACAGCCCCTGGGCCTGAGGCCCCTAAATTGGGTGCAAATGACTGTTTCTGGCCATTGTTGGGGGGGAAAGGTGCACCAGCTTCCCAAGGGGGTCAGGACCCAGGGAGGCTCAGAGGGAGGGATGGCGCCCCTGGCACAGACATTAGAAGCCACGGAGGCAACAAGGGCCCTGGCGGCACCAGGCTCCCAGGGACGCCAGTGAGCGGGTGACAGGCCAGGCTGCAGCCCCTCCATCCTCACTTATTTGGGAGCATGGCCGTCCCCCCATGTGGAGCCCCCACTCACACTTCCGTCCCAAAAGGGGCATCTTATAGGCCAGCGTCAGGGCCCGGGGGTCGGTGACCTTCAGACACTTGGCCATCCTGGCGGTATCATCCAGGGGGCAGCCCACCTTCTTGGCGATCTGGGGGTTGGGGGGAGACAGGTAGGTGAGGCCAGAGCGGGGCAGACGGCCATGGGGACCGGGACAGGGCATGGACAGGAGGTAACCCTCCCCCTGCCCACCACAGCTCTCCTTTACCCCTTTGGCCCAGGAGAGAGGGTTCTTCTGGATGGCCCAGGTGGCCAGCGCCACGCCGCTCTCGCTGATGGCTCTTCGGATGAGGCCCTTGTTGTAGGGAGAGAGGATCTGCGACACACAGAGGTCCTGTCACCTTGGCCTCGCCTCTCCTGCCCACCCGGGCACCACCAGGGACAGCCAGACTGTCAGCTTCATGCTGTTCCCCACAGCCCCCATCAGCTCCCCAGTTCCCATCAGCTCACCCAGCCACATCAGCTCACCCAGTTCCCATCATCTCACCCAGCCCCATCAGCTCACCCAGCCCCATCAGCTCACACAGCCTCCATCAGCTCCCCCAACACCCGTCAGTTCCCTCAGCTCCCAATAGCTCTCCTAGCTCCCCCTGAGCTCCCCGCTAACACCCTGGGAGGAAGGCCCGGCCTCCCACGGTCCTTTAGACCTGCAGAGAGACGCTGACACTTCCAGATGATTGTCCAAAGATGGTGATGTTGTCGGGGTCCCCCCCGAAAGCTGCAATGTTCCTCTTCACCCACGCGATGGCCATGTGCTGGTCCCGAAGGCCATAGTTACCTGGGGCGGGTGGGGGAGCCCATCAGGGACTGGGGTGGGGGGAGAGCGTCCTCCATGTGGAGACCCCTGTCAAGCCCCAGGATGGTGCGGGGCGGGTCCCAGGAGGCTGTTGAATGAGGTGCTGGAGGGGGTGTGGGGCTCAGGTAGGGGACCAGGACCAGGAGGGCCAGGCTGCTCGACTCTCTCCCTGACACGGTCCCTCTTCTAGTCTGTCTGTCCTACGACTCTGTGTCCCCTGAGTCACCACCTCAGTGTCTCATCTTCTGTTTCTCCCTGGGTCCCTGTCCCTGGTCTCTGGTCTCCCTGGCTCCCTGTCCCTGCTCTCAGGTCTTCTTGGGTCCGGGTATCTGCTCCCTGGTGTCCCTGGGTCCCTGCATGGCTGGCTGGCAGCCTCTTCTCTCGCTACAGCTGCCGATGGGCTCCTGTGTCTCACTGTCCATCCCCAGCTTCCTGCTCTGCCAGTAGACTTCTGGGTCTGTCTGGGAGGCTGTCAGGAGTTGTTCGGTGAAAGTGGTGCTGAAGGGCCCCCCACCTGCTCCCTCACCCCTGGACTCACACGCCCGACACACCTGGCAGGTTGGCGTCCCCAGTGCTGAGGTAGCCCAGTGGCCCAACACGGTGGTTGAAGGTGACCAAAATGACGTTGCCCCGCGTGGTGATCTCCTCCCCATCGAACTGAGAGTCACTAAAGAACTTTAACCCTTGGCCGGTCCCAAAGAAGAAGGCCCCTCCGAAGATCCAGATCATGACAGGCAGATTCTGGGAAACTGAGGCAGGAGAGCAGACCCGGTGACCCCAGCTGCCCCTCCCCATCCCCTCTGGGTGCTTGTTTCAGGGAATTTCAGCTCTGGAGCCCACACACAGCCAAGGGGCTGGGCAGGGCTGGGCCTCTGGCTGCCTGGGCACTTTCTGCAGGTTCAGGGACCAGGTATGCATGGGGTGGGGAGATGCACCTTCCTTCTGGCCCTGGGGGACCCAGATGTTGAGGTAGAGGCAGTCCTCGGAGCCCTGGTATTTAACTGGGTGAGAGAGATTTGCAGGCATCGCTGCTTGAAGTCCTTGGCCTTCAGGGTCCCTGTGGGTGACCAGAGGGGCTGGCGTGAGGATGGTGGCCCCATCCCCCACCGCAGGCACAGGGCCAGCCGGGCACACCCCCCCCCCACCCACCGACTCCCACCTTGCCAGCCTGGGTGCGGCTGGGGGTTCTCCAGGGCCTTGGGTGGGGCGGCGAAGGGAATGCCCTTGAAGACATCCACAGAGCGGCCGCCGATGCCGAAGAGGCCGAGCTTCTTGTTGACGCCCTCCACGAAGCCCCCTTCCGTGTGCACCACGCCCAGCTGGGGAGAGGGCCAGGCTCAGGGGACGCAGGCTGGGTGGGCCAGTGGGGTAGGGCAACCCCAGCAGGTTCTAGGGGTCCAGGACAGCTTTTAGGTAGGGAGCCTAGTCACGAATGCCTGTAGCTGTGTGTTCCTGTGGAAGCCCTGCTCCTCACCCCGTGGCAGGGCCCTAAGGAAAGAGATCCTGTAGCTGCCCCGAGGCTCCCGGCTCCCCCTGGAGGGGCCTCCCTGGCCACTGGCAAGCAGGTGTGTGTCGCCCCTCTCAGGGGCTGGGAGCCGGGGGTCGGGCTCCGGGTTTAACTAGACTGAGGTCCAGACTCCTGTTCTGACGCTGGGGGCTGTGATGGGCAGCCTGCTGGCCTGCTCAGGGCCCAGGTCCCTTCTGTGCCGGGGCCATGGCCATCCCCGGAGAGAGGCAGAGCCGGAGGGCCCTGTTGGCCAAGGCGGACTCCGCAAATCAGCACTGAGAACGCCAGTGACACTGGGGTTTTGTTTGTGTTTGGCGTCAGTGCTCCCTGTGTGCCCTGGAGAGCGCGCCTGTACCAGAACTTATTCGTGGTTTCTGATGTTCAAGTTCGTGGGCGTCCTGTATTTGAGCTGCGCCTGTGCCATCATGTGCCTGCGGATGCAGGAGCAGAGGAAGGGCCAGGAAAGTGCCCTCTGGGTGTGGGTTCTTGGGGGCTCCTCCTGCCAGTGCCTCACCTGCCTATTCCCCTCCCCTCTGCGGTGCCCGACCCAGTTCCCAGGCCGGGTTAGGGGAGCAGACAGGGGCTCCTCCTCCTCCTCCGCTGGGCTCTCGCTTACCGTTGCTGCGCTCACTACTGCCAAGCAGTAGGCGAGGCCTAAGACAGCCAGCTCCTGGCGCCCCATGGTGCGTGTGCCTGTCTCGGGGCCCTGTCTCTGAGCAGGGGTATTTATGGGGCGGGACATCCGGGAGACATCCCGGAGCCGGGGCTGGCAGCTGCCTGTGGATGGTTCCCTTCCCCGCCCCTCCCTCTGCCCCTTCCTCCAGGCAGGATAGCTGCCATTTCCAGCCAGGCTCAGGGCCAAGGTCATGCAGGTGTGAGCACACACACACTCACACACACACACACACACACACACACACATTCATAGCTGCCCTTTCCAGGCAGGTCAGGCAGGTCAGGCAGGGCCAAGGTCATGCAGGTGTGGGCACATACACACACACACACACACACACACACACACACACACACACGTGTGCACGGGTGCAGGCATGGTCCGAGTTGCCCATGATCTGCTGTTCCCGGGTGCCTGGTGCCCTCAGTGCACCTGGGCTGGTAACTGGAAATAGTCAGGTGGCCCAGGCCAGGGGCTGAGGGTTGGGGCCTTGGGGGGTGCAATTGTGGCTCATTGACAAGGCCCTGGGCTCACCCTCAGAGAAGGGGGCCTGCTTCCCTCCAGGCCCGGCCTGGCCCCCTCCTGGAGCTCCAGAGCCCAGCAAAGGGAGTTCACAGGGGACTGAGCGTGTGACTTCTGGGACTGAGAGGGCTGTGTGCTCCTGGGCAGCCACATGGCTGAGCCTGGGTCCGAGGGCCCACGGTGTGGAGTCCGAGATGGGTTTGGGGACCCAGAGCAGCACAGGGCGGTCCTGCCCTCAGGGAGGGCACCCCTCACACTCAGCACCAGCAGAGAGACATTAGGGGTGGGGGTGGGGGTCGGGGGAACGGACAGGAAGACAGAGGGAGAGACAGAGATAATGGAGACACAGAGAGACAGAGGGAGAGAGGTCTGAGCAGAGTGTGTGAGAGCAGAAAGGCAGCGTGTGGCTCGGGGAGCCCGTCTCACTCAGGAACCCAGAGGAAGCTCCATGGACAAACCCAGGGCTCCTGTCTTTGTGGAGCTGGCAGCACGGCCTTCTCCAGGGATGGGGGTGCGCTCAGGGCCCGGGGACAGCAGAGCCCTCCCAGGCCAGCGGCCCCTCAGCCCTTCGCTACCAGGAGCCGTGCTTGTACGCAGGCCACAGCCTGGCTCACGTCACGCCTGGGGCAGTCCCCAGCACCACATGGATCCACAGATACCGGCCACGCTGGCTGCCTGCTGATCCCGATCCCAGGTCTCCTGGGATGCAGGCGGGGAGGGCCCCACAGTGGGAAGCAGGAGCCGGGCAGGCTGGGCCTGTCGGTGAGGACGGGGAGCAAAGGGTTTGAGGGTGCGTTTGTTAAGTGCCCATCGGTAGATGAGTGGATAAAAAGCTGTGGTACATTCACACCATGGATTACTATGCGGCTGTTAAAAGGAAGGAACTCTTACCCGTTGAGACAGCCTGGAGTAGTGATGGCGAACCTATGACACGCGTGTCAGAGGTGACACGCGAACTCATTTTTTTGGTTGATTTTTCTTTGTTAAATGGCAT
>NW_005871613.1:414363-416757 GCF_000147115.1 Myotis lucifugus | reverse complement strand
TCAGGGGCATGTGCCAGGCTGTTGGGCCTGATTCCCAGTAGAATGTGTGTAGAAGGCAGCCAATCAATGGTTCTCTCTCATCATTGATGTTTCTGGCTCTCTCTTTGCTCCCTTCCTCTCTGAAATAAAAAATATATATATTTTAAAATGTAAAATAAACAAAATAGCCCGGCTGGTGTGGTTCAGTTGGCTGAGCGTCTTCCCATGCACCAACAGGTCACCCTTCCCATTCCCAGTCAATGCACATGCAGGCCTCAATCCCCAGTAGGGGGCGTGCAGGAGGGAGCCAACCCATCCTATGTAATAAAAGGCTAATATGGAAATTGTTCCCACAGGAGTTTGACCAAACAGGAGTTGGACCGCTGGTGATGACGTGCCTGACGACCAGGGACCGGTGTGGAATGAAGGAAGGCCCGAGTCGGCAGCCAGCAGGGCATGCAGGCAGGGGCACAGGGGAGGGAAGGCCCCAATCGGCCTTGGTCACTGGCCAGGTCTAGGGACCCATCAGTGCATGCATTTCATGCACCGGGCCTCTAGTGTATCTATCAGATCTATGTTTCTCTCTCTCCTTCCCTGTCTAAAAACAAAATAAATTTTTAAAAAGTGACAGAAATATTTAGAATAGGCAAATAGATTGAGACAGGAAGTAGAATATATTAACAGGACTCGGGGGAGGGGAGTTACTGTGAAATGGGTATAAAGTTTTTGTTTTAGTGATGCAAAGTTTTGAAACTACATAATGGTTATCATTGCACATTAGTGTGATTGCAATTAATATCACTGAATTGAAGTTTTATAAATTGTTAAACTAGAGTATTTTCTGTCATGTTCATTTTACCCCAATGGTTTTTTTAAAATATATTTTTATTGATTTCAGGGAAGAAGGGAGAGGGAGTGAGAAATAGAAACATCAATGATGAGAGAGAATCATTGATCAGCTGCCTCCTGCAAGCCCCACACTAGGGATCCAGCCCACAACCCAGGCATGTGCCCTTGACCAGAATCAAACTCGGGACCCTTCAGTCCTCAGGCCAATGCTCTGTCCGCTGAGCCAAACCGACTAGGGCTTTCCCTGATATTTAAAAAGTAACAGTGCAAGGACCAGCTCCTGAGCAAGGACGGGGCTGCCTTCCTTTGGAGGGAGAGGGAGGCGTTTGGCTGGGCTGTGGTGTCTGCTGCCCACCATGATGAATTGGGAGATTTCAAGTTCAGTATGGAACCCACCAGCACTGAGTGGGGGAGTGTGGACAGATCACAGCTGTCACTGGGGAGGCGAGGCGGGGAGCACTGGCCAGTGGCCTCTGTCGGGGACTTCCCATTCTGTTCTCCTGGGACCTGGCCTTCCTTTACCGGATTGGAACCCTCCGGGAACCCGTCCTGGGAAGGCCTCTCTGGCGATGCTGTGTCTGGGGAAGTGTGGAGAGTGGTTACAGCGTTTGGACAGGTTCAAGCCTCAGACCAATGAGAGGGCAGGTTCTCTCGTGGCAAAGGCACCTGCAAGTCCCGGCTTGGAGGGCAAAGCCCTCGAGCACAGTTATAACCAAAGGCTATAGCTATAAACTTGAGCTTATGGTCCGAACCTGTGGTCCCAGGTGGCAAAGTGATATAGGCTGCGGGAGGTGCAGCACCTGATAGAGTTCAGGTGCATGTAATTGAGTAGCCTCCAAACCTGTGAGACACTGTAAACATCTTGACCACATCCTTACTTTGTCTCATGGGATCTGGCTATAAACTAAAGACTCAGCTTGCAGGCTGTGTCCCTGTCTCTTCATCCGAGAGCAGCGTCCCACCCAGCGCCAGCTTTATCCTCTTGTCTGTCTTCTTCATCCTTCCCCTCTTCCCCTCAGGTTCCCCCCTGGCCGTGCTGAGCGAGGCACAGGGAGCATTTGTGATGCAGCTCATTTAAGGCGACAGCTGGGGCCCCGGGACCCAGGAGCTGCCACTCTTCACAGGCTTCATTTCACCCAGGACCAGGCGCTGGCCCGCCCCCCTCGCCTGCCCGCATGTGGTCTGAGGAGTCCCAGGTGAGTGCGGGTTTGCAGGATAAACGTGCTGATTCCTGCCCCCTCCCCCCTGGCCCAGAGGAACCCAGGGCTGTGAGGTCTGAGGCCCTCGTCTCGGGCTGTCACCAGTGTAGACTCCCTGGTCCTGAAGGGCAGACGGGCTGGAGCCCTGAGAGCCCGCAGCCCCTGGCTGGCTGCCCTCGCTGTCCAGGGCCGTGCTGTGGTTCTGCCATGGGGAGGTGGGCGCTTGGAACCTCTCGTGGGGAGGTGGAAGGACGGGCAGGGAGGGCGGGAGGAACACCACCCACACTGCCCGCTGTTCCCGCCGCCGCCGGGCCAGGAAATACTGCATCATGTCCATCTGGGTGGCCGGCTGTCAGGTACCTTCTCT
>NW_005871613.1:410114-413310 GCF_000147115.1 Myotis lucifugus | reverse complement strand
GGGCTCAGGGCGGCCTCAGAGTCATCCGAGGGGGGCACGGGGTTGCCCTCAGAGTTGTCCGAGGGGGCACCGGGGCAACCCATCTTCGTTCACGGTGGGCAGTGCCTGGTAGGTCTGGGTCCAGTACTGCAGGTAGCTGCTCCTCAGGTGCTGCTTCATGGACTGGCCATCCATCTTCTTGTTAATCTCCAGGTAGTTGCCGTTTTCCTGGGTGTAGGGCTCCCATTGGGTGGGCACGGCCGAGTGGCCCTGGTTGGGGTCCCTGCAGATGAGAGAAAAGGCCGTGTGGGGTCTGAGGGCTCACAGGAGGCTGGAGACCTCCATGCTGACCCGAACCACCGGGGCCTCACTGTCTCCTGGGCACGGGCTGGGCATGTGCGTGAACTGAGGCCCAGCCAGTACTCCCCTCCTTAGTTTAACCCGCAACTAAAGATGTTATTCCATTTATTTCAATGGAGAGTGAAAAGGAGGGAGAGGCAGAGAGAGAGAGCAACATTGATGTGAGAGAGACACATCCCCAACACGCCCACCAGGGCCGGGGTTTGAGCCCGCAACTGAGGTACATGCCCTTGATGGGAATCAAACCCGGGACCATTCAGTACACTGGCCCCGGCTCTATCCACTGAGCCAAACCGGGCAGGGCCCTTCCAGTACCTCCTATCCTCACACACAGGGGGTACTGAGGCTCAGGGAGGTTAAGTGAACGTGAGGGGACAGGCATGTGGGGCCAGGTGGCAGGAGGCCTGGCCCAGCCTCACCCGCCTTACCCAGTTCTGGCAAAGTTGGTCCAGTAGGCGATCATGGTCTGGGAGACAGTCCTGTCTTGGGCCCGGTAGCCCAGGGGGGTGGCGAAGGGCTTCCCAAACACGTACTGGAGGTCATCGGCGTGGTCAGCGCCCACCCATTTGGGGTAGACTGGCATGCGAGAGGGGTGGGAGAACAGGTAGGTGTAGGTCCGGGCACTCCTGAGGAGGGAGGGATACGGCCCAGGTTGGCAGGGAGCTCACCTGGACTGCCCAGCCCAGAGCTGGGCCCTGGAGGGAGGCCATGGGGAGAGCAGGAGGAGCAGGGAAATCCCCAGACTCAGGAGGGACCTGGGTCCCTGCACCGGGGAAGGGAAGGCCAAGGGGTTGTGGGTTCTGTGTAATGAGGCGTCCTCCTTCATTTTTTTGCAAATGAATTTTTGTTCTTCATCGGATGGTATCATTTTCTCTCCCTTCCTGTCAGCATCCCTAACTAACTTTTTGTTTTCACTGGAGGAATACTTGGTGGCCACAGGCCAAAGTTGGTTTGCATGTTGGCAAACTCCAAACCCACAACAGAGACCATCATCCCTGTTCTGTCCCCCTCAGCGTGGGGGAGGGGAGTAGATAGCAGATGCTGCCAGGGGAGGCCTGTGGGCTGAGGAGGGCTCTGTAAAGGCCCCTGAGCTGGGAGGAGAAGAGGGGCCTTCTCAAGTCTCGTCAGGGCTGGGCAAGGCAGATGGTGCAGGCACCGCTGGGACCCCATCACGGTTTTCCCGGGCCTCCCTGACCCCCTGAGCCGCCCACTGGGGAGGCCTTGCTGGGCAGGTCCATGACCCAGGCCTCCCCTGCCCCGGCCCTCACTTGGCATTGGCTCTGTGCTGGGCCACGGCCATCTTCGTGGGCATCAGGAAGAGGACGTCGGTCTCAAAGTCCACCACCGTCTTCTTCTTGGCCTCCTGGGAGGAGTCCTCGGCCCAGGGCGCCGTGTAGAGGTCAAAGGTGGCATTGGCACCTCTGGGCCCCTTGGCGAAGGTGAGTCCGCTGACCAGCTTGAAGAAGTCCTCCCTGCAGGGATCAAGCCGGCACTGGACCCTGTACCCGGGGCCTCCAGTAGAGGACCCATCCCCACCCCCAACCCCAGGGGCCTGCAGATGGCCCGCTTCACCTGTCAGCCTCCTCCCTCAGCTGACACCTCCCCAAGAGGCCCTCGGGCACCGCCCTGGCCCTGCACCCTACTCACCCCGTGACGGTCTGCTTGTCCTTGTTGATGGCCGGCATGTCAATGCTGGCAAAGATGTGGCCGTCCATGTTGTTGGTGCCAGCGATGTAGTCGATGTCGGCCGCGTTGGCGAAAAGGTTGATGGGGTCGTCGGGGATGAAGTCTCCATCCACGACGGGGACGAAGCCCAGGTAGTGCAGCATGGGGTCTGCATGGACAGCAGCGGGGTGCAGGGGGCAGTGAGCGAGTGAGTGAGTGCAGGAGAGTGATCAGTCCTCTAGTGCAAAGGTGCTCGGTCTGGTGCTTAAAATTGGGTGCAAATGACTATGTGGCATTGCTGGCGGTCGCCCAAATGTGCATCAGGTTCCCAAAGGTGTCAGGACCCAGGGAGGATAAGGGGGAGATGGCGCCCTCTGCACAGGGCCAGCCCTCAGACCCGGTGCTTCCTCGCTCCTTGAAAGCATGGCCGTCCCCCCATGTGGAGCCCCCACTCACACTCCATGCCCGCCAGGGGCATCTTATAGGCCAGCGTCAGGGCCCGGGGGTCAGTGACCTTCATACACTTGGCCATCCTGGCGGTATCGTCCAGGGGGCAGCCCACCTTCTTGGCGATCTGGGAGGTCGGGGGAGACAGGTAGGTGAGGCCAGTGCAGGGCAGAGGGGGATGGGGTCCAGGACAGGGCATGGACAGGATATAACCCTCCCCCTCCCCCACCGCAGCTCCCCTTTACCTGCTTAGCCCAGAAGAGAGGGTTCTTCTGGATGGCCCAGGGGGTCAGTGCCACGCCGCTCTGGCTGATGGCTCGCCGGATGAGGCCCTTGTTGTAGGGAGTGAGGGTCTGCGACACACAGAGGTCCTGTCACCATGGCCTCGCCTCTCCTGCCCACCCGGGCGCCACCAGGGACAACCAGACTGTCAGCTTCATGCTGTTCCCCACAGCCCCCATCAGCTCCCCCAGTTCCCATCAGCTCCCCCAGCCCCCATTAGCTCCCCCAGTTCCCATCAGCTCCCCCAGTTCCCATCAGCTCCCCCTCACCCTCATCAGTTCCTCCAGCTCCCGTCAGCTCCCCCAGCCCCCGACAGCTCCCCCAGCCCCCGTCAGCTCCCTCTAGCCCCCATCAGCTTTCCCCCCAACACCCTGGGAGGAAGGCCCGCCCTCCAGGGGTCCCCCGACCTGCAGAGAGACGCTGGCACCTACCAGCTGATTCCCCAAAGATGGTGATGTTGTCG
>NW_005871613.1:408100-409890 GCF_000147115.1 Myotis lucifugus | reverse complement strand
GCCATGTGCTGGTCCCGAAGGCCGTAGTTACCTGGGGCAGGTCGGGGAGCCCATCAGGGACTGGGGTGGGGGGAGAGCGTCCTCCATGTGGAGGCCCCTGTCAAGCCCCAGGATGGCGCAGGGTGGGTCCCAGGAGGCTGTTGAATGAGGTGCTGGAGGGGGTGTGGGGCTCAGGTAGGGGACCAGGAGCAGGAGGGCCAGGCTGCTCATCTTTCTCCCTGACACCGTCCCTCTTGTTGTCTGTCTGTCCTACGACTCTGTGTCCCCTGAGTCACCACCTCAGTGTCTCATCTTCTGTCTCTCACTGGGTCCCTGTCCCCGCTCCCTGGTGTCCCTGGGTCCCTGTCCCCTCTCCCTGGTGTCCCTGTTCCCTGCTTGGATGACTGGCAGCCTCTTCTCTCGCTACAGCTGCCAATGGACTTCTGTGTCTCACTGTCCATCCCCAGCTTCCTGGTTCTGGGAATAGAATCCTGGGACTTTCCAGGGGCTGTCAGGAGTTGATTGGGATTGAGGGGTGCTGAAGGGCCCCTGCCAGGCTCCCCCATTTCCAGCCCAAGGCACCCAACACACCTGGCAGGTTGGCGTCCCCAGTGCTGAGGAAGCCTAGGGGCCCGACGCGGTAGTTGAAGGTGACGACGATGACGTTGCCCCGCGTGGCGATCTCCTCCCCGTCGTACAGGTAGTTTTTGAGGACATTAGCCCCTTGGCCAGAACCCATGAGGAAGGCTCCTCCGTAGATCCAGATCATGACAGGCAGGTTCCGGGAAACTGAGGCAGGAAATGAGCCCGGTGATCCCAGGTGCCCCCTACCCATCCTCTCTGGGTGCTTGTTTCAGGGAATTTCAGCTCTGCAGCCCATACACAGCCAAGGGGCTGGGCAGGGCTGGGCCTCTGGCTGCCTGGGCACTTTCTGCAGGTTTGGGGAGCTGGAGGGCACAGGGGGGCACACCTTCCTTCTTGCCCTGGGGGACCCAGATGTTGAGGTAGAGGCAGTCCTCCGAGCCATAGGTGTTGTCCTGGGTGATAGTGGCTTGCAGGCATCGCTTCTTGAAGTCCTTGGCCTTCAGGGTCCCTGTGGGTGACCAGGGGGCCTGGTATGAGGATGGTGGCCTGTGGGGACCCTATTCAGAGTACACCGGATATTCCAGGCCACTCTGTGTGTGGGAATCTTAATCAGGGTATCCAAGGACTATACACAAGTGCAAGGTCACAGTAATCTGTGTGTGTGCGCGCAAGCATGCCCTTCTATAACCCAAAAGACTGGCAAAAGCCTCTTTTGTTTGAGTAGGATAAGGTTGTTACTGGCCAGCAGGCGCGGCTGCTCGGTGAGGCTGTAGCTCTAAGGATGGCTTCTGGATAACTAGCTCCTATGCAGGAAGCTATGCTTTGAGAGGAAGATGGATTGTTGCCCAGCCGGTGTGCAGCTACCTGCTGTCTGGGACTTTGCTTTGAAGAACTGTTTGTCTATGGCTCCTTGTTAGCAATGGCCATTAGCTTGACAGTAAAGATTCTCTCATACACCCACAACTTCTCATGGCTTCTCCGTCTACCACCCGAGGTCCAATTAGGTCCAGCCCCTGACAGTTGGAGTGGAGCAGAAGATAAAGGAGGAACGGAGTTCCCAACAGTGAGTACAGCCAGCCGGGTTCAAGGAGGACCTGGCTCTGACACCTGGTGCCGTGAGGAGGATTCAGAGGTATGAGCGGCTACGGAGCGGGTGCTCCCACACCTGGCATAGTCGCCAGGATGGAGCAGTGAATCCTCTCTGACATGCCCCCCCCCCCCCCCCA
>NW_005871613.1:390586-407647 GCF_000147115.1 Myotis lucifugus | reverse complement strand
GCCAGGCTGAGGGGGCGCAGGCTGGGCAGGCCAGTGGGGTGGGGCCACCCCAGCAGGTTCTAGGGGCCCAGACACAGCTCCAAGGAGGGGCTGACCTGCACCTGAGACCAGGACCCCCGCCTGCCCACGTTACTGAGGAGCAGCTTGCTGCCTGCCCCCGGGGATGCCCTGCCCCTGAAACTCAGAGGAGGCTGCTTTAACAGGTGGGCATGTTTCTGCTCAGGGCAGCCTTCCCGCAAGGCTGCAAGAGGCAGGGGGAGGTTTGAATTCTGGCCTAGCTGTGGCCATGGGCCTCAGTTTCCCTGTGTGTAAGATGGGTGACCGCAGTGTGTCCTGCTTGGCCTGTGACCTTGTCCAGCTGTCGGCAGTGGTAGCCGTTCGTGGGCACTGAATGCTTCATGCCCGGCTGTGAGCGCCCTGAGGGGGGCCTTCCTTCTCCGCCCCTTGCCCCCACCCTGTCCTGTGAGCCCGTGCTCCCTCCCAGGCCATCGGAGCCCCTGCTGTGTGCCCACGGGGACCACCGTCCCCATCCGCCCAGAGCCTGGGCCCGGCGCTCATCCACCTGCCCCTGGAGGGAACAGCTTTCCTGCTTGAAGCCGCCCTGCTGGGGCGGCCATGTGACCGGAGCCAGGCTCTTCCCCTCACGCCGCCCCGGGGTGCTGGTGGCAGGTGGCAGCTTCCCAGCGCTCCCCTGTGCTAGGTTCCAGGTGCACAAGGGCAGGGCAGCCCGCACCCCAGGCCCAGGCCCAGATGGGGTGGAGGGGGCGGCTGGATGAAGAGGAGGGGCCAGATGCTTTGGGCTGGGGCAGGGGCCCCGAGGCCTGGGCCCATTCTCTCTCTCTCTCTCTCTCTCTCTCTCTCTCTCTCTCTCTCTCTCATCCTCCTTCATCCCAGGATGAGCCTCCAGTGGCCAGGCCTCCAGGCATTTTTCCTGGCCAGCCTCCCTGGCTGCTGGGAAGGAGCAGAGGACCAGGTCTGCCTGGGGAACTGGGTCACCTCACATACGTGTCTCTGTGTGATGGAGGTCGGCCTGAGGGCCCCAGCAGGGAGGGCCAAGGGCATAGGGGCCCTGGCCCAGCAGGCAGTATGTATGTGGGGGGGCGGGGGGAGTGAAGGGTGTGGAGGGGTAAGGTGGTGCTGGCTGCTGGAGCCGCGTGGAAATAACCCAGTTCCTTCAGCCTCAGAAAAGACTCCCCCAAAGAAAGAGAGGGACCTCTCCATGGCAGAGGGCCCAGGGCCAGTCTCTGAACTTCCGGGGGCCAAAGGTAGGTCCCAGGGGCAGCAGGGTGAGGGACAGCAGCATGGTGGAGCGTGGGGTCCCCTAGTCACGCCCGCCTGTAGCTGTGGGTTCCTGTGGAAGCCCCGCTCCTCACCCCGTAGCAGGGCCCTGAGGAAAGAAATCCTGTAGCTGCCCCGAGGCTCCTGAGTGACCCTGGAGGGGCCCCGGCCACTGGCAAGCAGGTGGGTGTCCCACCTTCTTGGGGGCCGGGGGCTGAGCACCCGGTTGAACTAGACCAAGGTCCAGACTCCTGTTCCGACGCTGGGGGCTGTGATGGGCAACCTGCTGGCCTGCTCAGGGCCCAGGTCCTTTCTGTGCCGGGGCCATGGCCATCCCCAGACAGAGGCAGAGCCGGAGGGCCGTGGTGGCCAAGGCAGACTCCACAAATCAGCACTGAGGACGCCAGTGACACTGGGGTTTTGTTTGTGTTGGGCGTCAGTGCACCCTGTGTGCCCTGGAGAGCGCCTGTACCAGAACTTATTCGTGGTTTCTGACATTCGAGTTCATGGGTGTCCTGTATTTGAGCTGTGCCTGCGCCATCGTGTGAGCTCAGATGCAGGACCAGAGGAAGGGCCAGGAAAGTGCCAGCTGGGTGTGGGCTCTCGGGGGCTCCTCCTGCCAGCGCCTCACCTGCCTGCCCCCTTCACCTCCCCATCTCCCCATCACCGGTGCCCGACCCAGTTCCCAGGCCGGGTTAGGGGAGCAGACAGGGTCCCCTCGTCGCTGGGCTCTCGCTTACCTTTGCGGCGCTCACTACTGCCAAGCAGCAGGTGAGGCCTAAGACAGCCAGCTCCAGGCGCCCCATGGTGCGTGTCCCTTCCTGGGGGGCCCTGCCTCTGCGCGTGGGTATTTATGGGGCGGGAGCCAGCCTGTGGAGGGTCCCCTTTCCCTCCTCCGACCTCTGTCCCTTCCTGCAGGCTGGCCACACTCCAGGTGGTATACGTGGGACCAGCACAGCTGTCATTTCCAGCCTGGCGCGGGCTGGACCAAGGTCAGGCAGGTGTGAGTGCACACACACACACACACACACACGCACGCACACACACACACACACACATACACACACGTGTGCATGGGTGCAGGGATGGTCCGCCTTTCCCAGGAGCTGCTGTTACCGGGAGCTGGTGCCCTCAGGGCACCTGTGAAGGTTACTGGGAATAGAGGCAGGTGGCATAGGGCAGGCCCTGTCCCCAACACCACATGGACACAGGCCAGAGTGTCTGCCTGCTGATCCAGTCCCCAGGTCTCCTGGGATGTAGGTGGGAAAGGGGCCCCACAGTGGGAAGAAGGAGCCGGGCAGGCTGGGCCTGTCGGTGAGGACTGGGGAGCAAAGGGTTTGAGGGTGCATTTGTTAACAGCCCAAGTGCCCATCGGTAGATGAGTGGATAAAAAGCTGTGGTACATTCACACCATGGATTACTATGCGGCTGTAAAAAGGAAGGACCTCTGACCCGTTGAGACAGCCTGGAGGGACCTGGAGGCTTATTATGCTGAGTGAAGTAAGCCAGTGGGAGAAAGACAAGTGTCACATGATCTCACTCATGTGGAATCTAATGAACCAAATCAACTGATGAATAAAACAGATCCATAGACATGGAAGCATGGAACAGAAGGACAGATCTCAGAGTGAAGGTGGAGGGAGGGCAGGAAGAGATTATTCAAGAACTATTAGGCATATATTCAGACAATAGACACAGGAGAGGCTGGGCTGGGGTGGGAGCTGGGTGGAGGGGGGCAGAGAGGGGAAATGGCAGGCATCTGTAATATTCTCAACAATAAATTTAAAAAGAAAATATGCCCGGCCGGCATGGCTCAGAGGTTGAGCGTCCACTTATGAACCAGGAGGTCAGGGTTTGATTCCCGGTCCAGGGCACATGCCCCAGTTGTGGGCTCGGATCCCCAGTAGGGGTGTACAGGAGGCAGCTGATCCATGATTCTCTCTCATCATTGATGTTTCTATCCCTCTCTCCCTCTCCCTTCCTCTCTGAAATCAATAGAAATATATGTTAAAAAATAATAAATAAAATCGTTCAGCTGGCGTGGCTCAGGAGTTGAGCGTGGTCGTCGCATGCACCGATAGGTTGCCGGTTTGATTCCCCGTCAGGGCGTGTGAGACCTTCCTTTTTAAGAAATTAAAAAATTCATTAAAGGTCATTCTGAATGGGGGACGGGGACTCGTGTGCTGAAGCATGTTCTGGGCAGTGTTGTTTGTAGTCGTTAAGGAGGAAGGGAAGCGGGCCGCGCCCTATGTTTTAATGACGGGGGTGGTTGCTCACGGCGCATGTGTACATGCGCCTGCACAGGGTCGGTGACACAGATGTGCGTGAGCTTGCCCGGAAGTGTCCGGAGGAGGCAAACAGGGCCCCGCAATGAGACACCCCTCTGGCTCCGTAGCAAGTGGAGTGCTTCCCGCTAATCTCGCTTTAGGGGGCTGACGTTAGGGGCATGCGTTCCACCCAGAGAAGATTTGGCCCATGTTTGAAGTCCGGCAAAGATGCTCTCCCTGCCCGCCCTCCACGGGGCTCCCTGAGGCTTTTCCAGCGGGGCGTCCCGGTGCCGCCGGCTCATAGTCGCCTGCAGCTGAGTCCCACCTCCCAGTCGGATCACCCTCCGCACCCTCTCAGCCCCTCGGCCGCCACCAACCCTGGGGCTGCGGTCCCTGCCGTGTCCTCACCCAGAACCTGTTGGCCGGATGGCCTTACCCTCAGCCCGACGAGGAATTTCCCACCCATGGCCGCCCTGCTCCTTGGCTGTAGCGCCCACTTGCCCACATCTACACGGAGGTCTCTTCCCCCGCTGCATTAGTCCTGAATAAAATCTGGTTTCGCCGCTTTAACTACTGTCCGGCTCTGGTTTTTCTTGGACAGTGATGGTGCCGTGACTCAGCTAAGATCGGATTCATGGCTGGACTCCTGGACCTCTCACACCACGGCCCACGTGTACACACACCCCTGAAGACTCGGCGCTCACTCCTGCCTGATCGGGGATCCATTGGTGAGCCAACTCCTGAGCCATGGCTCCGGGTGACAGTCCACTGAAGCATGGTAAGGACAGATCTCAGTTCTTAACACATTGCCGACCAGTAGGTTTTATATTTTTATTGATTTCAGAGAGAAAGGAAGAGGGAGGGAAACATCAATGATGAGAATCATTGATTAGCTGCCCCCTGCACGACCCCCCCACTGGGGATCAAGCCCACAACCTGGGCACGTGCCCTTGACTGGAATCGAACCCGGGACCCTTCAGTCCGCAGGCTGATGCTCTATCCACTGAGCCAAACCGCTAGGGCAACGGACCAGTAGTTTTATTGCTAGCTTTATGAGTACAAAAAACATTTTATATAGTTAAAGGCACACTTTAAAATTAAATACCCATTGTATTTTGAAGTTATTTATTACAAGCTAATATCTTTTTAAAGTATGATAGTTTGTAAAACACCGTGTAATATGAAAACACGAGAATTCTCGTGATCCGCCCGCAATGTGTTAAGATTCTGATGTTGGAGTCCGAGGTCAGCAGAGGTTTTTCTTATTTATTTGTTTCGTTAATCCTCACCCGAGGATATTTTTCCATTGACGTTTAGAGGAGTAGAAGGAAGGGGGAGAGACAGGGAGGGAAACATCGATGTGAGAGAGACAGATGCATTGGTTGCCTCCCCTACGCACCCCAACTGGGGCTGGGGATTGAGCCTGCAACCAAGGTACGTGCCTTTGACTGGAATCAAACCCGGGACCCTTCAGTCTGAGGGCCAACACTCCATCCACTGGGCCAAACTGGCGAGGGCCCAGGTTTCTTTTAAGAAGCTTAGCTGACCTCCCAGGGCAACAGAGGCTGGGTTAGGGCCCAGGTCAACAGAGGCTGGCTCAGGGCCCCAGGTTTTCCTGGAAGAAGCTGGGTTGGGGTCTTAAGCTTCTCTCTGTAAGAGGCTAGTCCCCATGTCAGAGCCCTGGTGTCCTCTGCTTTTTAGTGTAAAGGTGCTATTAGTTAACATGGGAGTGTCTCATTGACGGAAAACCCTTCTCGAACCCCTGCTGACTATGCACGTATGGGCGGGTTTGCACGTTTTTGTGCGAAGATTGCATGGCTATTGTTGGGTGCTGGGAGGGGCTATGTGTGCTAACCTGGGTAATTAGGCTGGAGGTATCTGGTTCTGAACTGATAGGCTGACCTAGTAAGAAACGCACCCGCCTGACTTAATGGCACACAGAACTTGGGCAAATCCTTAGAATAATTTTCCCCGATGGAGCACATTCTGTGCGGGCAGACCCGCCTGTGCTGACCTCACAGCCCAGACACTGCCACTCAGCCAGCCACAGGCCCACCCTGGCACTGCCACCGACAGCGTGTGGCGGAGGTGTCTTCACCTCACAGGTGTGTCTGTGAGCCTCTCCAAGAGTGGCCTCCGGTCGCCCGTGTCCTTTGACACACCCTCCGGTCCTCCCTGCCTTCCTGCTTCCCACCACCACCTTCCTTGGTGTGGGCACCAGGGGGTAGGTGCTTGTTGCACCCCCTCGCCCCCACTGCCCATTGCTGGGGTGCCAGGTCATTATTCTGAAGGCCCTGCGGTGGGGCAGGGCACCCGTCGGGGCGTCTGAGAAGCAACCCTTCACGAAGCGCAGCTGACACAGGGGCACGCAGGCCCTAAGGGAGCCTCACACCACATATGTGACAAAAGGCCCAGGGGCAGGGGCGGAGGAGGGAGGCCGAGGCTGAGCCTGCTGGTCAAGGCTTACTCACCGGAGGGGCTGCACAGGGGGTGCCTCCTGGCAGGACAGGGGTGCTGCCCAGGAAGCGGTCTTGAACATGAACTACCACTAAACTGTCAGTATTTCTGTGGATATTTGATATTTTCCACCATAAAAAAAGCTTTTCCAAAAATGGGGTGTGAGAATCAGGTTTCTGAGGCATCACCAGATACTTGTAAGTGTGGCAGGACCTGGAGGCCCCTCAGTGCGGCCCGTGCCAGTGACTCGGTGAGGCCCCTGCCCGGCTGCCTTCCTAGGGCTGGCACAGGGGCCAGCCGCTCCCGGGAGGTGGGGACCAGAGCCTGGACCCTCCCAACGAGGACCGGGGGGTTCGTAGCCCAGCTCCAGAGTGGGAGCCCCAGCGGAGACCCACAGTGGAGAGCAGAGGCCGCGAGAGAAGCACATGGGGTGGGTGGGGTGGGATGGGGGGGCGTGGGCCTGGGCCCAGCCCGCCTCTGCAGAGAGCTGCTCCTGCAAGTGTTGGCTGTGCCGTGCCCAGCAGCAGGGAGCAGGGCCATCGGGCGGCCAGCCTGCCCAGCTTCTCTACAGGCAGGTTCCAGGATGGAGCCCTGGGCCCCGTCTGTCCTGGAGGCTCCCCAGGACCCTGCCCTTTCACTCTGGCAGCCGTGGGACCAGGGCCTGTCTCCTGGAGGCCTCTGGAGCAGCCAGGGATGAAGGCACGCTAGGCTGTGGGACCCTCCGGGGCGGGCCCCCTCACCCACCCACCTGGCGAGAGCATCAGGCCTGTGCTCAGCTGTCCCAGCACTGCCCCACGAGGCCACAGAGGAACAGTGATGGTCCAGCAGCCCACGTTCCTCCCCTCCCCCCGCCCAGCAGGGGCTCTGAGCCACTCATATCAAGTCTCCTGGGGAAAGGTATTTAATGTGGACAATGCCAGCTGGGCCTGCCTCTGCCAGGCTAACCCCAAACAGGAGGATCCAAACCCAAGGACAGGCTCCTGCCAGCTGTGACCACGCACCAGGCTTCTGGTGCCATCCCTGCCGTCAGTCATGAGACCCAAGCCAAGCTGACCCCCACCCCCGGCGACATCATCTCCACCTCCGGCTCTCGCTGGTGCCTGGCTGCGGGAGCCAGGGCATGGCTTCAGGAATGTCCCACGCAGCCCTGGCAGCAGTCACGGGCAGGACCAGGGCCAGCTGCACCCAGTGCTGGGAGCCCAGCTCCTCAGAGGGGCCTCCAAGGCCGTGCTGGAGACCGTGGCGGCACTGCATAGCCCTGGCTTGTCCTCCGGGGTCACACGTGATCCTGCGTCACACGTAGTCCAGGATCTCGGTCTCCATCTCGTTCTCACTCCCATCTGACGGCTTGAAGTCCTCCTCCTCCTCCTCCTCGTCCTCCCCAGACTCGCCTGTCAGCTGCTCTTTCCTTCCGTCTCCGTCAGTCTTGGCCGGGCTGGAGAAGAGGGCTGGGGCAGGAGACAGCGTGTCCCGAAGCAGCTCCTGCTCCAGGCCGGGCCCCTGGCCCCCAGAACCCCAGACCAGGCCCCAGGCCGGGCCCCTGGCCCCCAGAACCCCAGACCAGGCCCCTGGCCCCCAGAACCCCAGACCAGGCCCCAGGCCCCCAGAACCCCAGACCAGGCTCCTGGGCTCTGAGGACTGTGCCTGGGCTCCAGTAGGAGCTGCTGTGGAGTGTGGGAGCCAGGACCTGGCACGCAGGCATGTCGGGGACCGTGGAGCTGCGTGCTGTGCACACCTCTTCCCCAGAGGTGTCCGTGACTCCCAGGAGCACCCATTCTGAATGTGTTTATGGGGAGGCCCACAGCCTGGGTGAGGTGGTCGAGGGGTTGTGTCCCAAACAAGGCTAAGCAGGTCTGCTCCGTCAGCTCCATTGGGGCAGGGCAGCTCTGGGACACCCCCTGCCCCACCCCGCCCCAAGCCTCGGAGAAGCCCTCTGGGAGGGGCCTCTTGCTTACTCTGCCCGCCCCCACCCCAGCCTCAGCCCAGCAGGTGCTCACTCCCCTACTCAGAGGCCCAGCTGCCAGGGCTCCCCCCGCCCCCCCCCCCCCCCCCCTCCGCCCCCCGGCAAGCCCTGCAGGGTGACAGGACCTGACCCACTGTCCGTCTCCCAGGGAGGACAGACGCCCGCACACACACAGTGGGAGGGAGTGAGGTGGAGGCAGGTATGAAGCGGTAACCATGATGGCAGCGGGAGCCCGGGGCTGGCTCCTGGGCCGGTGCTGGCTCACAGGCCTCCCTCCCACGTCGCCAGAGACGAGACTGGCCGTGAGGGACACCTGCTCCTTCCCCCGGTGCTCACCAGGCCTCCTGGCACGGATGATCTGCCGGATCATGAGGGACATGGCGTTGCGCAGGTCGTCGCTGGTCTTGGGCAGGCACCACCCGTCCCGCTCGGTGCAGGTCTCCTCGGCCCCGTCGTTGCGGTGAATGATCTTCTGCAACCTGTGGGGCCAGGGGGTTGGGGGGCGCACAGAGTTCCAGGGCGGCTCCCGGCTAACAGGCCGGTGCGCAGCGTGGCCGAGGGGCTGTGCTTGGAAAAGCAGCGCTGAGCGCCGAGGGGCGAAGTGGAATGAGAACATGCAGGACCGCTGGGCCCTGGGCTGTGCTCCCCGACCCTCAGAGGCACAGAGTGGGGGTGCCCACCCCATGGGCCTGGTGAGTGAGCGTCCACCCGCCCGCAGCTGCCCCCGGCGCCCCTCCCCGATATCTAAGCATCACTATGAACAACCAGATTGGAGGTTTCTGGGTTCTAGTCGGTTCTGAAGGACTGAGCCACATCACGAGCCCACACGTGGGCAGTGGAGGCGAGGCAGACTCCACAGGCAGCACGTCTGCGGCCAGCCCCGCACCCCGCCTGGGACACTGAGGTGTGGCCCACGGTGACCCGGACAGGGGCTCTCCCGGCAGCACCTGAGTCGCCGAGAGGGAAGCTGACGGGAATGAACCTGCGCAGGGAGCTGTGTCCCGGCCGGTTCGCAGCCCCGACCCCTTCCCATGGCCCCACCCAGGCTTCGCGGCCCGCAAGGACGTACTCCTCCACGTTCAGGTCGCAGAGCTGGTAGAACATCTGTCGGTACGGCGGCAAGGCGCCCTCCCGGAAGATGTAAACCGAGTCCTGGGGAAGAGGGGAGACACGGGGCACGTCAGCGGGAGCCTTCCCCTGGGGCAGGCAGTGCTGGAGACCCCACCCTGGGCCACAGGAGTCAGCTGGTCCCTGCACCCAGGTGGGGCAGATAGGCCCGAAGCCAGAGCAGGTGTGCAGAAAGCCGCTCCGATGCCCCGGAGGTTCTGGGAGGGGGACCCTGGAGCCGAGAGCCTCCTGCCGGCAGGCGGGCCGGGGCTGGGCTCTGCCGTGCTTGCTGCAGTCTGCCCTCCCCGGGCTCCAGGCACCCACCTTGAGCTTGTACTTGTTAGAGGCCGATTTCCGCGTGCCAGCTGCCCCGGATGGGTCCAGGCCCTGCTTCAGATCTTGCATGGTGACAAGCTGGTTGGCTGCTAGGGACAACAGCAGTGCTTTGGAATACAGGGGTGGTACCCAGCCCCCTCCCCGGGGATTGCTGGAAGCACCCCCCACCCCCCGCAGTCCAGAGGCCACCGTCCTCAGCATCGGTGGAGGCCCATCGCCCCAATTCGCAGAGCGAGCCGAGGCACTTACACGCCTTTTTGACGGTGATGGGGAGGCTGTAGTTGTAGGTGCTGCGCTTGGCCTTCACGGGCATCTCGTTGGAGGTGTACCCTGAGGCGAGGGGGGGTGTCAGGTGCGGGTGGGCAGAGCCCCTCTGGCACAGGGCGCTGGCCCGGCACAACCGGCCCACCAGGGCTCCTGGGGACAGCTCCCGAGACGGCCCGGGTGGTAGGAGCCACCGAGTTCCAGTGCAGGGCGAGCTGGGGCCCTGGGCACGGTCCTCGCTGCGGACACCAGCTGGATGCCCGGCCTGCCCCCCGGGACCCACAGAAACAGGACTAACGAGTGAACAAGTGGCCGTGGCTCAGTAACGAGGGTCAGTGTGGAGCCAGGCCCGAGCTCTCACCCTCACGTCCCCCTCGCTTCAGCCCTCACCGGGGTGGCCTGCTCCCCACCACGTGGCCACGTGCTGATTACCAGAGCGCGCAGGACAGGAAGACGGGAGGGGAGAGAGGTGTTGGTCATTTTTACCCGATTTCATTCCACAACGGATTCGGAAATCAAGGACTTGGTAGATCTTGGCTTCCGGGTGCCTTCGGGGGTCGTACCCGAATCGAATCCACAGGCTTCTCCAGGGACCTGTTATCTGGAGGCAGAGAAGGTGGGAGTGGGGAGGGGCCCAGGCCGAGCCCCGGCTCCGCAGATGCACAGGCCAGGTGCCTGCCTGGGGTGGGGGCAGCGAGGGGGGGTCACTCTCAAGAGTTGCAGACGTGGCTCTGCAGCCCCCCAGCTCTGCCACGTGTGGCTGTCCCCTCGGACAGGTCACGTGATCTCCCAAGCCTCAGCCTTCCTGTCAGGTGGGGTGACATGAGCCCCCCCCCCCCAACATGTTGTGAGATGTTGTGAGGATAAAGGAGACGAGGCCTGGAGCCTGGGCCACGTGCCGGCCATAGTCAGTGCTCGGCAAATGCGTCCCTGTCCTGAGGGAAAGCCCACGCGCAAGACAGACAGCGACGCTGTAAGTCTGGGCCCAGGCCCAGGTGCCCCCCGTCAGCACCCACATGGGGCCCTCGGCACACATGGTCCCTTCCCCCAGCACCTCTGGAGCCGCAGTAATGACACCCCACTCCATGCACCTGGACTGAGTCCAAGGGGGATCTCCCCACTGAGCCCCACTCGACCCAGGGCCGAGCTGGGGCCAGAGGCGCTGTGGTCAGGGCCGGGCTCTGCAGGCAGATGGGCGGGGCAGTGGCGCTGCCACTCGCTGGCTGTGAACCGGCCCCCCAGTCAGCACTCCGCGCCCGGATCCCCCTCAGGGGAGAGCAGGGGACCGGCTGCCACCCGGGAAGGCTGAGGTGCCCACACCGCACTCGGCCAGTCACTTCACGGTGTAGAATCCCTTTGCGTAAAGTTATGAAATTTCTCTTTAATCCTGAAATCACCCCAGGTGGCCGAGCGTGCTCTTGCAGAGCTCTGACGGCCTTTGGTGGGGGAGGGGTGGGACAGGGCCACCTGCTCTGGCTCTAAGAGGTCACCTTGGGGACCAGCACGGCCCTGGTGGGAACCAAGGTGGCGGCTGGGCAGACACTCACCATGTAATAGGCCATGAAGGGCAGCAGGACCTTGAGCTTGTCAGGGTGGACGCTCATCTTGGCTCTGACGGCGTTGCGTGACCAGATGGGACGGATGTCAAACAGCTGGGGGGGGAAGGAGGGACGGCAAGGCAGAGGCTGAGATGAGCACAGCAGCCCGCCCACCGGCGACTCCACAGCGCGGTCTGGCCCCGGAGGACCCTTCCCCAAAGGAGTCGGGGGAGGGCGGGGGCTGAGCCAGCAGGGACCAGCCTCCAGGGCCGGGGCACACATCGCTCATCCCTCCACTCAGAAGCAGGCTGCACACCCAGCTCGTGCCACGTGCGGCTGCAGGGCCAGGGTTCTGAGAGGATGAGGGACACAGCCTCTGTCCTTATGCAGCTCACAGGGCAGCAGATGACCGAAGGAGCCGGAGCTCCGGACCCCGAGTTGGCACTTCATGAAGGCCGAAGAGATGGTCTGGCCCAGGAGGACTAAAGGCCAGTGGGCTCAGCGTGGCGGCCCGGCAGGAAGGGCCCTGAGCCAGGTAGGATTGGGCCGTGTCCAGAGGATAATGAGGAGCCTCGGACAGTGCCCTCCGCCCCCCTCCCCCTCCCCTCTCCCCCCTGTGATTGCTAGACACAGCATGGTGCCCACAGTCTCTTAAAGAAGCACTCCGTCCCCCAAGGACAGTGAACTGCAACCAGGGGCGCGCCTCCGCCGGCAGGGAGGTGGCTTCACCGAGGACCTGCTGTCCACACCGGCAGGACACCAGGAGCAGAGCCCAGCCCGCGTCCTCTCAGAGCCGCAGCCAGAGGGCAGGGTGACGGTTTCCGCCCAGGGCAGGCCCGGCCTCCGACTGGCACGCGGTAGGCTGTGCGCACCTGGCACGGTCAAACCCACTAATGGAGGAGTTTCCAGGAACCGAGCTCCACACCAAGTCCATCTGAACAATGCGCCGATTGTCTGCCTCCCAGAGGGACCCATTAGAGAATTCTAAGTGTTTCAACCTTGCCAGTCGGGCGTACGCTGGCATGGCTTTCAGACGTGACATCTAGAAGTGAGAACATGCGTGTGCTAACGAACTAGTTGAAGAAGTGGGCACAGCCAACCGCAAAGAGTGAGGAGAGCCCCGCTGGGTCCCCAGGCGGCAGCGCAGGCGGCCCGAGCGGCGCGCTCACCTTCCTCAGCTCCTCCTCCACCTTGCGGTCCATGGGGTTGGTGCAGAGCCTGGTCCACGTCTGCACTGCAGCCTCCAGCGGCTGCTCGGGCACCTCGTCCCCCTCGAAGTTGACAAAGATGGCGTTGTGGAGGCGCCGGGCCCTGCTCAGGCCGATCAGATTCTCGCCTGAGATGGGGGGGTTGTTGTAGCCTTCCCTGGGGGCAGAGAGGCCCATGAGAACCAGGCACAGGCCCGGCCAGACCAGGCAGGGAGCGCGCCAGGCCCGAGACGCTGGTGGCCTGTGTCTGTGCGCCTTTCCCTGGAATCTGGGTCAGAGAGAGGGTCTTAGCGCCCGAGACCCGTCTGTCCTCAGGCTGAGCACCGAGGAGAGGGCAGCGACCAGAGGCAGCTCGGAGAGGCTGGGCCTGCAGCTCTGAGCTGGGCAAGGCCGAAAGATCCTAGAGGGTGAGTGTGGGGCAGGCTCCTGTCCCGAGGTGGTGGTCTCAGACTCATGCAAGCGCCCACCTGCCAGTCAAAACTAGGAACCCAAATGCCCTCAGGCCGGGATGGGGACGGAGTTGCCGCGCAGCCACACCGGCCCGATGGGCCCACTGTCGGACCTCAGCTCTGCGCAGACTCTAGCTCGCTCACTCGGCCCTCACACCGCCTGCGAGGAGGCAGCACTCTCCTGTGCAGTCAGAGCCCAGGGTGAGGGGCCTGCCCAGAGGCCGCACGGTGCCGAGCGCCCAGCGGAGGTGGCTGGACAGCATCCAGGTGGAGAAACAATGGTGTCACCGAGTGCCACGCAGCAGAGGCAAAAGCAAGGGTCCTGACACCAGCCACAGTGGGTCCCTCTGGTTGGCACAGAGCACACTCAGGCCAGTGGTCCCAGGTGCCCAGTGCCACCTCTGAGGCGGGAGCCAGAGCGTCAGACCTGCACTAAAGCAGGGAACAGTGTGAGGAGCCCCCCACGAGCCCACCCCCAGCTCCAGCAGCTGCCATCACGTGGTGGTTTCCTCTCCTCGGCACCACCCCAAGCTCACTGAGTTACTCAGAGCGCACTTTCACCCACGCCCTGCACGGCACACTTTACTCAGGTGATGATTACCTTTTCCAGTGGTTCCTTTAACTTTCAGTGAGTACGTGCCACCTGCTTATTTATGGAGAACAATGACCTCCACACTAGGAAACAAAAGTGTAATCACAGGATCACATCTGTGCCTTTTTCAAAAACCGTGACTCCAGTAAAACCATCCTGCCAGAGCGACAGTGTCCTGGGTCAGACACCCCGCTGGGCTCACCGCACGGACAGGGCTCCGCACCCACTCAGCCTCCTGGAGGAGGGACCCGCCAGGCCAGCCCCCCTCCTCGTGTTCCCGGCCAGCAAGGCCAGCAGAGCAGAACAATCGATGGCAGCGCTGGGAGAAAAGGCAGGTGCTTTCCATGTGCTGGGAAATCCATGAACCGTGGTGAGGGCAGAGGGCCTGTGGGCCCAAGGGCAGCTGGCCCTCCTCCCTGGGACGCTGCGGGACGCCGGGGCTCAGAGGACCTGACCGGGCCGGCTGTGGCCAACAACGAATCTGTAAATGCTCTCATAACCGTATCTTCGAACTCTTAGGTGAGAGGCACTGGGACCAACGCCTACAGGTGGGAGCGCTTGGCAAACAGGAAGAGAACATCTAAAACAGGGGTCCTCAAACTACGGCCCGCGGGCCACATGCCAATACAAATATTGCATTTGTTCCCTTTTGTTTTTTTACTTCAAAATAAGATATGTGCAGCGTGCATAGGAATTTGTTCATAGTTTTTTTTTAAAACTATAGTCCGGCCCTCCAACGGTCTGAGGGACAGTGAACTGGCCCCCTGTTTAAAAAGTTTGAGGACCCCTGATCTAAAATCATAATAATTTTTCCGAACTGCTCACCAAAAAAGCTGACCTCATTTTGGGGTGAACCCTTAGTAGGAGGATGTGCATTTTTGCACCTCAGGGTGCACACTTCTGGGGTTGGGTCTTCAAGTCCAAAGTGACATCCCAATTCACTCTCCCTGGTGTGGGGGCAGCTCTGAGCACCGCCTCCGGGGGTGGGGGTGGGGGCGGCAGGGCCAGGGCTGGGTCTTCGCAGGGAGCCCAGCACCAGCTGCTCTCCCTGGAGGCACTAATCCATGGGCCTGAGCACAGCTGGCAGGGGGAGGTGACCCTCGGCTACCAAGTCAGCAGGCGCTAAAGTCCTCCAACTTTTGGAAGCTTAACATGCTATGAACAATCCTTTGAGTATCACCACCTTTGGGCCATGTTTCAAACTATCTTTTTCCATTTGTTTCTCTGTTTTTCCTAATCTTGCTCCCCCAAAGCTTCATACACTGGGTTGATCAATGGAGGGCAGGAGAGGTCAAATCGCTACCTCCACTGCTGGAAGCCACCCATTGTCTACACTATCAGGAAAGTGCAAACAAGGAACCCAGAAGGCTGTTGGACCTTGAGCTCTGGCAAGGGCCAAAGCTATGCACCGACAGTTGAGTCGAGACAATGCTGGCTCAAGCAATTTCCTGACCTAATGGTCTCAAAGTAAATCTTTACTAATATTTGCTGACCTTTAAGATAGTCTGTCTGCTACCGGAATTGCCTAAGGGCAATATGTGTATCTAAAATTAAATGAAAGGTTGGCAGGGCTTGGGCACCAGTGAAGCCCTTCCACTTGAGTTGGGCTCTCTGCCTGGCCCCCCCGTTTCCAAATTCATATTTCTTGTCTAGTCTCATCATTTGCATGCGGTCCTCCTCCAGGTCCTGAACCCAAGCCACGCAGGACATGGATATCACAACTTCCACACTCCACGGAGCTTACACTGAAATTGAGACATTTGAGAAATGTTTGTCCTTCTGTGTATAATTAGAAAAAGTAACGCATGCAAACACACAGACAGTGTGCAATGAGCAACGCTTGGGGGTCAGAAGTCGGGGGCCCCGGGGCTGCCATGTGCCCCGGACCAGCCCCCATTTGCAGAAACAAGCACAGCGCTTCTCTGAAAGACGCTACATCACTGGCCATGAGGTGGCCACATTATTCTCCAATTGGGTGTTTTCAAACTCATGGATTTTTATTTTTTTAATACCATTCTGTCTCGGCTGCTACGCGAAGGAAACCCCACTCCTTCCTGTCCCTGTATGGCTGGCTGGTCTCCAATATAAAGCCATGGCCCACCCAGACCTGCCTTGCCCATAGCCCCTGGGGTCTCCCCTACCTGCCGGTTGTCAAATGAAAGCATTCATTTCGTTTATACGGACGCAGCACTCTCACGGGGCCTTTTGGGGCGCGCACGGCGGCGGGGCCGGGGACATCTGTGCTACGGACCATGATGCACGTCCCCTGGCCTTTCTAACGCTCAGCGCCAGGGAAACCACCTGAGTTAAGAGGTACCGTCCCTGTGCTCAGGAGCTGTGTTCTTGCGAGCAGACACGGCGACTACGCACACGGTAAGCAAGAACACAGCCACCACGAGAGCCAGCGATGGCTCTGGGCGATGGCACACAGCTGGGGTGGACTGGGCTGGTTTCGGAGGTGCATGTGGCACAGGGGGACGGGCACAGCAAGGATGAAAGATAAAGACGGCCAGGAGGTCACGGGCAGGGATGGGGACAGGGAGGCCAGCAGGGGATGGAAGGTGCTGGCTCAGAGGGGACGCCCATAGGTGGAACTTGACTACATGTTGTCATTACTGGTGGCAATGACCCGGGACTAAACCCAACGGCCACTTCTCAGCTGGAACCAAGCCCCAGAGCCAGGGTCTCTGTCCTGTCAGGACCCTCCAGCTCACCCAGGGCCTTCTCTGTACCTGGCCCTGTGCGGAAAGTTCCTGCACATCCGGCTCTGACCCTGACGCTGCGGGGTGGGCTCACCGGTGCTGTGTCTCTGGGCGGTAGAAGTAGTCCGCTGGGGTGTCTAGCCGGGAGAAGATGGGCGGGGGGATGCAGAGCGGCACCTCCTGGTGGAAGAAGTCCTCCTTCTCGGGCCTGACCATGAGCACCTTGTCGTACATGGACTTGTGCACGCCACCCACTTCCGTGTGCACAGCCAAGTACTGGAAGTCAGACATTCCTGGAAAGAGAGGCAGATAGGTGGCCGGCACCGCAGCCAGGGACCACTCTCCTGGCTGACCCGCCCAGGAAGGGGCAGTGCCACGCACCAACGCCCAGGTCTTCTTGGGGAGGTGCCGAGCCAGCCGAGTGGCGGAGGCTGCCAGGCCTGGGTGGCAGGAGCTGAAACCACACGCTTCCGAAATGCTCCCACGCACTGGGCGACGTGCACCCCGGTCACTTGGATAAATGGCATTTGGGGTGGGGGTGGTTACGTGCTGTGAGAATGAAGTCTGGGTCAGCGCTTCTCACGAAGCAAGGTGCCCGTGACTCCCCGGGGTCTTGCTAAATGCAGGATCTGGGATGGTGCATTTCTAACAAGCTCCCAGGTGAGGCAGGGGCGCACCTGACTGGCGAGGTGCTGGCTCACTTAGAGATGGGAACGGAAATCACTGGCAAGCTCGTCCGCACAAGGACAGCACAACGCACCACAACGGCTGACAGTCAAGATGCCCAACCCCTGGGTCCCAGGTCCAGGTCCTGCTTCAGTTTCTTTTCTCTTTTCTTTCCACCCCCTCCAACCTCAATCAGGTCATTACTCTCTTCAGAGTCTGAGAACCGCAGCTGCA
>NW_005871613.1:389514-390329 GCF_000147115.1 Myotis lucifugus | reverse complement strand
TGGGAAGGCTTCTGAGGGGAGGCGGCGGCAGCAGTGAAGGCTGAGCAGGTTCCCCAACAGGGGGAGGGGGGCTGAAAACTGCAGGCCAGGCCTGTGGCCAGCCTTACGTGGCGGCCCACACAGTAAGTCTGAAAGCTAGGGCACCTCTCATGGACCTCCAGGTTCTCTCAGGAGCCTCCCGAGGTCTGCAGGGAGCTGCTGCTGGAGGGAAGAGGCCCTCACCTCCCGCCCCGCAGGCCTGTGCATTCCTGGCTCCCTTCACTTGTGTGGCTGACCCGCCAGGCTCCTGCAGGCCGTGGGGACACTGCCTGAGAGACCCGAGTTCGGGAAGAGTGCACCTGCCGTTACCTTGAAATCTGTAAATGGTGGGGACGATGCCAAGGATATCCACGTCAAAGGTGACCTGGGGGCGGGCCTCGGGCCCCGGCAGCCCCTCCTGCCGCTTCGTCTTCCTCCTCACCCGGAGCAGCAGGCTGCTGGTACTGAAGCGGTTGGCGCACACGGGGTGGCAGTAGGGGTCCTTGGGCCGGAAGTAGAGCTCCAGCCTCTTGGTGGGGTCTCCATAGATCTGTGCCGAGGCCAAGGGAGACGGATGAAGCCGTGGCCAGCTAAGTGGCCGGCAGGGGACTGAACCTCTCTCAGCAGGAGCCTGCCTGGTGTGACCCAGGTGACAGAGGAAGGGCCAGGAGCTCATGTTTCGTTCAGAGCTCTTAGTTCCCCAAAGGCTCACTTGCAAACCCGAGCATCGCAGTTGTTATGTGGCAGAGGAAACGAGGGCTCTTCTTCTTCGCGGCTGCCAGCTGAGCTGGGGGTCA
>NW_005871613.1:366592-389082 GCF_000147115.1 Myotis lucifugus | reverse complement strand
TGACTGTTACTACTTCAACCCTAACCACTGAACCCTTCGTCCCCGCACCCCCACAGGCAGGTCAGCGGATTAGGCACTTAATCCTTGGGAGCCTCCGTGTTCCACTCCTGCGGGGTTGCGGGCGAGCGGCGTTCAGGGCAGGGGCGCCGAGGCTGCGGCTCATCTGAATGTGGGGTGCAAAGGACACCCCGTTCCCCTCTGATCTCCCCGACAGTCCTTTCCCTCTGCTTCCAGGGAACAACGGTCTGTTCCCCGCGGCCTCCCTAGCACAGCCCGCCCATGGTTCGCACCGGCACCGGCCTAGAGCTCCGTTGCCAAGGAAACCACGCTATTCCCCCGGGTGACCCCGCCCCTCCGGCCGCGGTCCCACGGCTCCGTCCCACCCCCGCGGTCCCGGGGACTCCCCCTTCCGCACCCGAGAAACGCCTTCCTCGCCGCCCAGGGTGGACAGCATCTTGGACACGTCGCGCACCACGCCCGGGTACTCCACGCACACCATGCGCTGCTCGCGCCGCAGCTCCACGGGGATGGCGACCCCCGGCCCCGCGTCGGCTGCCATCCCTGCGGGTCTGGCCCGGCCCCCGCGGTCCGTGCCTCCACGTGCGCCCAGAGGCTTCGCTTCGATGGTTCCGCGAAGGAATCGTTCCGGCCTCCCTCACCGCTCGCGTCTTTCTGAATCCCTGGGCTCCCAGGCCTCGGGGAGCAAAGGTCCGAGGGAAGGCCCCGCGGTTTCGCGGTAAACTACCACTTGGTGCTCGCCATTGTGTTTTTAAAAAGCAAGGGGTTTGCCCGAGGGGCGGGGCAAGGGCCTTTCTCTTGCACGTACCCACGGCGGACCCAGAAGCTGATAGGTCACCGCCCAGCTCTCTCTCGACCTTAGCCAATGAGAACCCAAAGACCGAGCCGAGCTCTTAGCCAATGAGCAGTCCGGCGGAAGCCTGGTTCCACCCCTTCTGCCCGCTCCATAGTTTTAGCCACTAAGGAATCAGGACTAGGCCGAGTCCCCGCCCCTTCCTCGGTTCCACCCTATGACAGCTCGGGGCCGGCCGAGACATTCTTCCGGCGGAGCGGTTTCCTGGGTGCCGGACCCCCCACTCCTGCCCCCGCGGTTCCAGGACTGGTTTCTAGCTGCGCGAGGAGCCCGGAAGTGGGTGGGAGGTGGGGTCGATCCGGGAACGGCGGGCGCGGGGGCATTGGGCTTTGTTTTGTTTGTTTTCTTTACTTAGAGGGAATTGCGCTTTGCTTGTTTGGCCTCCCAAGCAGTTACTTAGAGGGAATTGCGCTTTGCTTGTTTGGCCTCCCAAGCAGTTATTAAGCGCCGATTGTGTGCGCGGTTCTACGCAGAACCTAACAGAAGCATCATGCAATCAGCTGTGGGGGGGTACCCTAGGACCATTCCAGGAAGTTGTGGGTGAGAAAGGGGTTCAACGGAAAGTAACCTTAGGGGGTGATCTGATCATAAATGTCTAAATGGGCAGGTCACGGTGGTATTCATTCCCCAGGCATATAACTTCGTTAGTAAAAGGTTTATCTTTGCCTTAAACAAGTCCTTTCCATGGTTTTTGTGCACCTGGGTTAATAACACCTTTGAAAAATAGGTGTGAGCACCTTCAGAGAGCACATTATCTTATTAATTATCCTGTAACCCGACCCCGCTTACTTCCTCCCACCTTCATCCCTTAATTCCAAATGCATAAAATAAACTGCATGTTGGTGATGGGGAGAAAAAACAACAACCTGCAAACCTGTTACCCTCCAGAACATTTGAGATCTTGCTTCCTGGCAATTGTCAGTTTGGCTCAAATTTTATAAAAACTCTTACAGCCCGGCTGGCATAGCTCAGTGGTTGAGCTATGAACCAACCAGGAGGTCACGGGGCACATGCCCAGGTAGTGGGCTCAATCCCCAGTGGGGGGCGTGCAGGAGGCAGCCAGTCAATGATTCTCTCTCATCATTGATGTTTCTGTCTCTTTCTCCCTCTCTGAAATCAATAAAAATATCTATTTTTTAAAAACTCTCTTACAATGAGCAGGTGTCAGAAAACAAAACTATAGGGAGCAAAGCTGGGGCAGGTGGATCACCGCAGGAGGCCGGACCTGTGTATCCACAGCCCAGATCAAGCAACAGAACATGCGTTGCCGGTACCTCAGAAGCCTGCTCCCTTTGCTACCAGGGTTCCTTTTATAGTGTCCGAAGAAATCTAGCTCAAGTTCATGAAAATACCTTCTCCTGGGAGCTTTATCGCTTTAGTTCGTCCTGTTTCTTCATTGTTCTGGTGGGATCAGTTTTACAGAGTTTCCTCCGTGCTAACTGAAAGGGTCCCTCGTGTCTGTACCACCGGAAACTGGCCCCTTCTCATTTCCCCTCCCCTCCTCCCTCCCCATCCCCCTCAGGTGAAAATGTTTCCAACAGCCGCTGTGATTCCTTTTTCAATTTTTTTTGACGTATTTAGAAATCTATTGGTTCATGTCCAAAAATTGGGGGATTTTACAATTGTCTTCCTGTTGTTGACTCTGGCTTAATTCCCCCCATAGCCAGAGAACAGATTCCGTACGGTGCCAATCCTTCCCTCAAAGCTGTCTTAGGACTGGCCCGGTGGCCCAGCGTGTGTGCGGTCTCGATAAGTGTTCCAGGTGCATCAGGAAACGGTGTGTATTTCGCAGGGGTCAGGTGCATGTCCTTTATCCTTTCCTGGGTGTGCGCACGTGTGTGCCTGCTCACTCTGTGGGAAATGTGGTAAAATTTCCCATGAGGATTGCCAGTTTGCCTGTTTCTCTTCTTAGCTGTGTCAGTTTTGCTTGGTTTGTAATTGAGGTCCGTGTTAGGTGCATAGACATTTAGAAATGCTGCCTATTCCTGGTAAATGGCCCTTTAATCCTCACAGAATGTTCCTCTCTATTGCTAGGAAAGTCTAAACTTGTGTGATTTTTTTTCATATTGCTACAAGAGATGTGTTTTGGTTAATGGTTTCACAACATATGTCTTTTTCCATCGTTTCACTTTCAGCCTTTCTGTGTCCTTGTATTTTAAGCCTGTCTCTTGTCTCAGGATGTAGTTGTGTGTTTTCTAACCTCCTGTCTTAGTACCCTTGGTCTTTGAACTGGAGTATTTAATTGTTTTATATTTAATGTAAGGCCGATATCCAGGGTGGAGCAAAAGTAGGTTTACAGTTGTTCAAATGGAAAATAATGCAATGATAACAATACAAGAATGAAACTGTTTCATGGCCTCACAACGGTGAACCCACTTTTGCCCCACCCTGTATTGAAGTTTAAACCTTTCCTATTACTATTCATCTTCTGTTCGTCCCGTCTCTTGTATTTCCTTTTTCTCCCCTTTCTCTTCCTCTTTTATACCAATTACATTTTATTATCCTCTTACTGGTTACCCTACAGATTATACTATGAATCCACCCGTGGTAGCTTAGAGACACTCCCCTCCGTACCTTCCTTTTTCCCTGGACCATATATCATGGTAATTACTCCGCATCCAGTCGTGCCCGCTTCCTCATTCTTTGGGACAGACGCACACTGTTCCACTGCTGGCCGGACCAGGGCTCACTGATCAGCCTCTGCGAGGGGCGCTTAGGTTGTTTCCAGCCTTCTGCAAACAGGGTGCCAGTGCGTCACTGTCGGGTGTCATTTCACAGCCGGGTCGGGTTCTGGAAGGTTCTGCCGGGTCGTGTGCGTCTGTGATTTTGTTAGACCGGCACTAAAGGTTCCCCCATTGGGGCCGCACCCGTGTGTAATCTGTCCCCGGAGGCGGGCTGCGTCCTGCCGCACTAGCCCTAGGCCCGGGAGCGGTTTCTTCCCGACCCGCAGGGCAGCCCCCACCCCACCCCCCCGCCCCTCCCGGGTATGGGGCTTCACGGTGTGTGAAGGGCTTCATTCACCACCTGCGCGGCGCTCCGTGATGCCTCCTCCTCCCCAGACGCCAGGGGGCGCTTCTCTCCCTCAAATGCAAAGCGGATCCCTCCCTTCATATCCTCAGACTCCCGTGGCTCCCCATTGCAGTGGGGGACCCCAAACCCTTTAACAGATTCTGGGGGTCCTGTTCCCCTACCCCCCAAATTCCTAACCTTGGGGTTCCGCGCCCTCTTCCCCCGCCCCAGGCTTCGATGCCTTTGTTCCCATCCTCTTCATCTCGGGGTAACCTCTGAGAAAACGTGTCGCACCCCCTCCCCCTTTGAAGAGGCCCCTCTCCGGGACCCCCCTCCTGATTGCTGATGGTGGCGGGGTCTCTTGGCCCGTTTTAGGCACCTTTCACCAACAGACAGACGCCTAATGGGCGATGGCTAATGAATGAACCAAGAACCGCACCCCGAGCCACAGCGCTTCCGCCCTCCGCCGCCTCTGCGGCCGCGGCCACCAGGGGGCGCTGTCCCCCTCCCGGCTAGGCGGCCCTGAGACCCTGGACAGTCGGGCCGGGGTCTCTGCGGCACAGGGAGGCTCGGGACTCCGAGACACAGGATGAATGACCAGGAAGAAGGAAGGAGAAGTGAAGAAGGTGGAGGGGAGGGGAGGGGAGGGGCACTGGGGAAGGTAAAGAGCGAGGGGAGGTGAATAGGGAGAGAAGGGGGCTGCCATCCTGGACACTGGGACCCGCGCCTCTGGCCCGTCCTTCCGCCCGACCGGACCCCTCGCTCCTCGCAGCCTGCTCAGCATGGCCCTGATTCCGCGGGCAGGGTTTACCTGCGGGTTAACCAGCCTTGGGGGCGGGTTCTTCAAAGCTCAGTCCAACCTGGACAAGGCCGTGTCCGGCTGTAAATGGGAAGGGAGGTGCTGGGCGGAGGCGGTGCGTTGGCCGGGCCTCCCAGCGGCCCAGGGGAGCTGCGAGCTGGGCCTCAGATGGAGCCGGGTGCTGCCCCGCAGGTGCAGCTTGAGTGGGGTCCCTGGGGAAGCAGTTCTCAAACGGGTCCTCAGCTCACACGGCTGCGCTTCCAAACTGTGTGCACAGTCCTGGCCAGAGGGTTAGGAAGGCCCAGCCCCCCCCCCTCCCTGGCCCTCCCCAGGCACCTGCCCCTTGGGGTGGGCAGCGGGCAGGCCCATCCGTTTGTCTGCTGTCCATCTGTCCATCCATCCATCACTCCATCCCCCCACCCATTGTGAAGTGTGTATTTGCTGGGCACTGGGGAAGGCGTTCCAACAGTGCTTGCAGCTGCGTAAAGACAATGTGGTCAGCGCCACAGGGGTCACTGCGGCTACGGGAGTCTGTGCAGCAAGGGGAGGCCTGGTGGGAGTCTGTGCAGCAGGGGGAGGCCTGGCGGGAGTCTGTGCAGCAAGGGAGGCCTGGCGGGAGTCAGTGCAGCAGGGGGAGGCCTGGCGGGAGTCAGTGCAGCAGGGGGAGGCCTGGTGGGAGTCTGTGCAGCAAGGGAGGCCTCCTGGCAGGGGGCATGTGGGCTGAAAGCAGGAGGAGAAATGAGGGGCCCCCTTCCGCGGGGGGAACAGCACTCGGGAGACGGGCAGGCAGGGCCGTCTGGAAGGAAAGGAGGCGGCGGGGATGCCGCTGCGGCTGCCTGTGGGTGCTCAGTCCTGGGTGCCCCACGCAGCCCTGGGGCTCCTTCCTGCTCCAGCCCCGAGTGGGCTCCGCATTGTGGGCCTCGGTTGAGGGGCATTTCCCGCCCTCTCTCCCCGGGCCGGAGCGGTCTGGGCTGGGCTGTGGCTCTCAGGCCTTTGTTCAGGGAACGTCCAGGTCACATGGAGCCACCAGCTGTTTTTTTCGTGGCGCTAAAATATAAAAATGGCTACTTTAACCATTTGTTGTTGTTAATCCTCACCAGAGGATATTTTCCCAGTTTTATTTTATTTTATTTTAATTTTTAAGAGAGCGTGAAAGGGAGGGAGGGAGGGAGGGAGGGAAGGAGGGAGGGAGGGAGGGAGGGAGAGAAAAACATCCATGTGAGAGAGACACATTGATTGGTTGCCTCCTGAATGCGCCCCGACTGGGGCAGGGGATGGAACTGCAATCCAGATGCATCGGCCATTGGTCTGCAGGCTGACCCTCTAACCACTGAGTAACCGGCCAGGGCTACTTTAACCATTTTTAAGTGTACGATTCAGTGGCATTAAAAGTACACGCACACTGTCGTGCAGCCACCACCCCCATCCAATCACAGAACTCTCCATCTTGCCAAACTGAAACTCTACCTGTTAAACAATAACTTTCCACTCCCCTCCCGCAGCCCTTCTGCTTTCTGTCTCTATAAATGTGCCTGTTCCGGGACCTCACAGGAGAGGACTCACACCGGACCAGTCCCGTGTCACTGCGCATCGCGTTCATCCGGATTGGCAGGCGCTCCTCCTTCCCGAGGGGGAGTGGGGTTCCGTCGGGTGGTGGCCCCGCTGTTTGCCCTCTGTCCTGGGGGGACCCTGGAGTCGCTTCCCCGTCCGGCTGCGGCGCGGGATGCCGCTGGCTTTCCTTGTCTCTGGCTCAGCACCCGCGGGCACAGCCAACAAGCAGGCGGTGCTTGGCGAAGTTGCAGGGCCGAGGACTGTGGACCCGTCGGAGTGGCCACCTTCCTTTTGCATCCGGAGGCCCCTGCGGAAGAAGGGGCTCCCCAGCCAGGGACACACTCCCCCTCGCTGCGCCTCACCCTCAGGGCCTCTGGGACCGGCCTCAGAAAGCTGCCCAGATAAAGCAGGAGAGGCTCCCGACACCTAGCCCGGGGCAAGCACTGTGTGGACGAGACCCCAAGCCACCCCATTCCAACCCGACCCTGACCCCAAGCCCTGAGCCGGAGACCAGAGACTGGGCCGCTCCAGGCTGCCGTGTGCGCCTTCCTCCGCAGGGCAGCCCTGTGTGTGTGTGTGTGGGGGCGGGGGGGTGTCACTCATTTTACAGACAAGCGGGGGGGCGGGGGTGAGGGGGTAGAGTAGAGAATAGAGTCTCTAGGATGACAGAACTCTGCATAAGGCTAACTTCAAACCCATCATTCTGCCCTCCCGCCTCCGCCAGGCAGGGAAGCCTGCAGGCCTCGCTCCTGGCTCCTCCCTGCCCAGGGGCCCAAAGGGCGCTCTGCAGGCCTGGCTGGACCATAGCCTGGAGACCAGGATCCCCCCAATACACACACACACACACACACACACACACACACACACACCCCAGGGCCCAGTGCTGAGCGGGCCTTGGAGGCTCCTGGGCTGGGGTGCGTTCCCACTCCCTCTTCGGAGAGGATGGCGCCCTCAGCACCTCGGGCCCTGCCCGGGCTTTGCAGGCCCAGCTGCAGAGGGCGGGTGGAGGCCACTCGTGGGCACCCTCCCTGCGAGTTTCTGAGAAGCCCCCGCCCTTCTCCTTCTCCCTCGGGGCGGGGGTGGGATGGCCACACCAGTGCCCGCCAGGGCTGCTTCCTCTTTGCCTGGCTTGCTGCGCGGTGGCCTGGTGGCCGGGCCACCTAACGGCCGGCCTGCCGCCGGACTTCCTGGAGGCCAGGCCTCGCACCCGCACCTGCAGCAGCCGCCTCCAGGTTTATCTGCCAGAGGGGCTGGGAGGGCTCGGGCCCTTATCTCCCAGCCGGGGCTGCCCTACAGTTGGCTCTGTAATCTGACATTGTGATTTTTCCCCCGTTTCCCCCCAGAGAGGGCAGATTTGCTGAATCACCCGGGGGAGGTGGTTGGAGGGGCTGGGGGCAAGGCAGCTGGGGGCGGAGATAAGTCTGAGGCCTGAGGGGCGCTGGGAGGAAACCCGCTGTGACGGTTTCCAGCTAAGATTGTTCTGCAGAGCTGCTGGGGCTCAGCTCAGGGCCTCCGCCTGCCCCCAGCGGAGTCAGGCTGGGCCGCAGGTGGTGTGTTCTCAGCCATCAGGGACTGGACAGCAGGGGTCCTGAGAGGCAGCAGCAAATGGAATGAACATGGACCCCAGTAGGTCCCCCTACCTCACACAGTGGCCTGCTGCAGCCCCCACGGCTCCCCCAGCAAGAGTGGAGCAGCAGACCGGGGGGCCTTAGCTCGCCCTAGGGCCTTTGCACCTGCTGTTTCCTTGGTGTGGGGCTGCCCTCCCCACTTTTGACAGGTCCAGCTAGTTTCATCTTTCAGAGTCTGCTTCCTCCAGGAAAATTCCCTGCCCCCCGGGCTGGGCTGGTGACTCCCAGCTTCCCAGTGTCCCCTGGGTGGCCTGGCCGGGTGGACACCCAGCACATGCTTGTTGAACAGGATCCCGAGGCCCTCACAACCCTGAGGGGAGGCGCCTGTATCCGGCCTGAACCTCTGGGGCCTGCAAGGTGGGAGACATCCCCGAGCAGGTGGGCGGGCCGCCCAGGGCCCCTCTCGGCGGCCCCCTCTGTGGGCCAGGCACAGAGGCAGGGTCACGCTGAGTGCAGGGGGCGGGGGGCCCCGGGAGCGGAGGTCAGGCCGCCCTGGCAGAGGCTTCTGCCCCCTGATTTCTGATTCCCCTCAGAGTGCGATGGGCAACCGCAGCCCTGGGGACGGGGGTGATTGACACCCCTGAGTCAGTGGCCACATCCCCTGCTGCTCCCAAAAGGGGCTCCGGGGCAGGAAGAGCTGCCCACGGTGGTCGCCGCGCTGCCTTCCTGCCCAGCTGAGCTCAGAGATAAGTCCTCGCCGGGCGAGAGCGGCCGGGGGCTCCGGCCTTCCCCAGAAATCATGTCAGGGTTCCTTGCGTGGAGGAAGGAGCCTGAGCGCCCCGATAACCCTGTTATTTTTAAGAGATCCGGGAGGAAGTCCCAAGTCACCCTTTGCAGAAATAGCTCCGAGCCTCCGCCTGGCGTCTGTGGCTCCGGCTGTCAGCAGGCGCAGCCCCTGCGTGTGGCCCCGTTCTGTTCACCCGGTGATGGCACGGAGGACGCTGGCCCAGGGTGCCCAGCCCGGGCCTGTGCACCAAGGTCAGAGCCATTGGCAATGAAAAGAACAACAACTACATGTATGTGTGCGTGATGTGTGGACCGAGCAGCGGGTCAGAGTCCAGAGGTGTGGACCTACCAAGTGCTTTCCCCTCTCTGGCCTCAGCTTTCTCATCAGGAAAATGGGAACAACCATAATGCCTCCTCCAGAGAGCTCACTTCTGGAACGTGCTCGCAGTGCCGTCTGGTCCTTCGTAAGCTCTCGACAAAGACTAGATACTAGCTCATCATCAGTAACGACCAGCTAGCGGAGATCGAAGTTGCAACGGGCGTCCCTGGGCCCCTGGAGCATGCCGACTCATCTAGAGAGTTCTGAAGACCACAGGTGCCGTCTTACAGCCAGGGAAACCGAGGCCCAGAGGAAGTGCTGAACGCCACCGGGGGCCGCAGCGATCCAGGGCGCTCTCCTCCCCCTCCCTCTCCTGCTTCCCAGTGAGGCTCGCCCTGGCCACCCACGTAGACCGTCCCCACATGGACACCACTCCCTCCCCGCCCAGGTCTCCCTGGCTCTGTCCGTCTGTCCTCTGCTCCGAGAAGGAGGGTGTTTCGTCTGTTTTCCCCGGGGCCCCACCATCTCCACCACCTAGAATGGGCCTGGCACGTGGCAGGCGCTGGACAAAAGGAGTTGATGAATGAAGGAAAGCTTCCCAGCCCTTTAGGGAGGCCTTTGTGCCTGGAGGGTCCTGGGCCTGTCACATGGGACTCCAGGGGTCACAGGGTCCGCTCCGAAGACACCACAGGCCTGAGCTCTGCTCGCGCCCCAGGCTGGGCCGAGGGGTGCCCACAGACTGCTCCTGGCTGAGCCCCCGGCAACCAGGGACTCTTGGGGACCCTCTCCTTCTCTCCCTCTTAAACAAATCACCTTTCTCTACACACACACTCCCAAGCACAAATCTCCACATTGTTATTATAAAAATCAGGGAAAAGCCAGGAAAGGTCTAGAAAAAGGAATTTTTAAAATCCACCATGAGGCCCCTCGACCCCCAAGATAACTCTCGAGACCTTGGGGTCCCCTCCCCCCCCGGGTGGTGTCCACCTCCGAGGTCAGGCTGCCTGTGGCTGTGCGAGGGCCCAGGTGAGGCGCCCCTCGCGATCACGCACTTCCTGCAGGGCCTCCGGGCTGGGGGTGGCCGCCAGGCCTGGCCTCTCGCGTCCTCTGAGGCCGCGCCTCCTCTGCACTCACTGAGACTCAGTTTCCTCGTTGGCAAGGCAGGATGATCTTGTCCCCGCCCCCCTCCCCCGAGTGGTGACCCGGGACAGTGCCAGGTGCCAGGCTGGGCACTGGGGAGGCCCCCACAGGGCAGGGAGAGGAGAGGCTGGCTGGACGAAGGTGGGGAATTGGCCTCTTCCTCAGGCTCCCCCCTGCGTTCTGGGGCGGGGAACCTTCCAGAAAAAGGGACGTTCTCTCTGGCCTTGCAGAAAAGTAGGAACGCATGGGCCCCACTCCTTGGTCTGGAGGCTGTGATGGGGAGAAATGGGGGCTCCAGCCTGCGCCCGAGGGGCCTCGCTCCCCGCTGCAGGGGCTCCTGCGGCTGGGATGTGGAGGGTCTCCCCAAGGAACCTCAGAGGCCCCTCCCTCCCGGCTCCTTGTTGGGGTGAAGTGGTTGGAGTGTCTCGCTCCGGCTCCCCTTCTCCCGCGCTCTGAGCACCGGCCCCTGATAACACTGGGAAGGCGCTATCGGCAGAGCCTCTCCCGCCGGCCTGCTCCATGCTGACGGTTGGCAGCCGGCACCCTGTGATAAACTTATCAGGCCAAACCCGAGCCCGCCGCTCAGCACAGCCCCTGCCTCAGATTTCCCTCCTCCTGCCTTCCTGCACCAACCCCCCCGCCCCCGCCCCCATGGAGCCCTGGGCCTGCCTGGCTCCCTCCTGGGGCCCAATGGCAGCGGGACACCAGTCCTCCCACAGCCAGAGTGCACCCCACTGCTCCCAAGGCAGGGTTCCACCTTAGGGGTCCCCGCCACCTGCCAATGAGGCGCCAGGGGCCCTGAGAGGGTAGTATGGCCACCTTAGACTTATTGGGGACCTACTAGGTGCTGGGCTCCTCCTAGTACCTGCTGGGAGGGGGACAGGGGCTGGGGGCTGGGGACAGGCCAGCCAGCACCGTGGAGGAGGAAGGAACCTGCCCACGGGACACCCACGGGACCCTGGAGGCCAGCCGCTTGCAGGGAGGGGCAGAGAGGCCAACGCAGGGCAGGGAAATGGTGTTTGTGCAGAGGGAGCCTATTTAACGCCCCTGATAATGTTATCGTGTGCGCCCACTGCAGAAAAACACAACAAACACCCCGAAAAACCAGGAGACCAAGACGCACAGCCCCCGTCCTCGGCCACTCTTCATCCCGCGGCTTCCTTCCCTGCGTTTGCAGCGAACAAAATGGAATCATGTGGCGTATAGTGATTTTTAAACCACTTTTCACTTACGATATCATAGACAGCTTCCTCTATTGACACATTTGCTCTGCAACATCTATTTTCTCTTCAAAAAAAATTTTTTTAGTAAAAAAAGATACACACACACACAAGTCCAAGTCTCTTTTGCAGACGGCATGGAGAGGGAGACCCAGCCCTCCTTCCTGGCCACGAAACAGCTGCCTCCATGGCTGGCTGCACTTCCTTCGGGTCTTCTCTGTGTCAGCAGGAGTGGGTGGTGCTGTTCCCGCAGGGCCGCACACGATCGAGAAACAGTATTTTCACCCCACACAGCGCCAGGTCGCTGGCTAGCACGCCCTGTCCTTCCCGTGGCTGCTTGGCCACTGTGTGGACAGACCCTTGATCACTCAGCCAGTCTCCTCTCGCGAGAGCTTAGGATGTTCCAATGCTTCCCATGACCCGTGGGCTTCAGAAGACAGCCCTTAGCTGCTCGCTGTGCCCACCCATGACCATTTCTTCAACTCAGATTCCGAGGAGCAGAGCGGAGGGCATGGGGTGAGCACACGTGGGAAATCTATGTACTTGAGCTGGGTTCCAGGGTTCGGGGAGGGGAGAGGTGGAGGGAACACTGGGCAAAGCACGAGGGCGAGAAATGGCATCGAGAATTCCCGGGAAAGACGTGGCTGCTTGTCCAGAGTCTCGGGGAAGCCAGGGTCCGGCCTTGACGTCCTGCGTCCTCCCTCCCTGGGGAGGGGCTCCCCTGGGGCAGCCTAAGCCGGGAGCTGGCTGACACCAGGTGCTGTTGTCACTCTGGCTGGGACGGGCCTCCAGCCGCCCGGCCCCACTGCGTTCCCGGGCCACGCCTCGCACCCACGGGGATTGTCTTTCTAAAGCTCAGTCTGAGGTCTCCCGGCTCCGGTCCTGGTCTGCAAAGCGGTCAGTGGCTGCGGTGACTTTAGGAGACTCTCTGCTGCCCCACTACGCGCGGTCCTCCCAGCCTCGTGGCTTCTGGCCAGAACAGAGTCTCCGTCGGTCATTCTCTGGCCGCCAGAATCTGACGGATCTCCTCCATCCTCCCACCCCCATTCGTCCCACCTTTCTCTCTGTAGTAGGAGCCCCGCTCTGGGTAGGAGCCGGTCTAGGACAGCGAAGGCCAGGCCAGGCCAGGGGCTGGGACTTGGGTCTGCAGTCCATGGGGGAGCCATGTTTGGTCTCTAGGGAACGTTGGGAATAGCACCTACTCTTCTCCATAATCCAGAACCCTCACCCTTCCACTCCCCCACTGTCCCCGCATCCAGGCCCTGCCTCCTCCCAGGCCTGCCGTCCATCCCTCCTTCCCGGCGCTCTCCGCTCTGGGCAGTGGCTGATGGAGCCGGGCTGGGGCCAGCTCAGCCACACACCCAGGCCTGGGCCGGCCCTGGAGGCACATTTCCATCCTTATCAGTGATTCCATGGCCACCTCCTCTGGGCATCTCCCAGTTTGTCCCTCAGGGGCCCTGGTCCTGGGGCTGGGGGGGCCTGGCTGCCCTGCTGGGGTGCGACTTGTTTGCAGGAGCCACGTGACCCCCAAGCAGGAGGGTGCAGAGCACATGGGCTGGGGATGTAGCCTGAAGCTGCCACCACTGACGGGACATTTTCTCCGGGAAGTAATTCAGAGGTTGCATTCCGCTCCCTAATGTGGCCAGTTCGTTTAATGGTGAAATACTGGTTTTGTTATTTGCTGGTGGGTAAATCGAAGCTCTAGCTTGTGTCCCCGGCACCTTCCTGAAGTCTCACGTGGCCCCGCCCACACCCAGCCCGCCCTCAGCATTGGGGTCAGTGCGCAGTCAGAGGCGTGCGACAGTCCCCTCGCCCCGTGCACCTTCAGAGGCCACCGGTCACACCCTGTCCCATATAAACGGGGTCCCCTGGCATCATGCAATCACCCCTATAGCCCTTCTGGGAAGGCCCCTAGCCCGGGGGGTCAGGAAACCCGGATTCTGTGTGACAGGCGTGGTGACTGGTGTGACGGGGGCCACCGCCTCCGCTCTGCGGCCCCAGTGCCCTGGTGTCTCAGAGGGAAGCCGCGTCCTCTTCTCAGGCTGGACACTGCCTCCCAGTTCACACACCGCGACTCGGGTGGTGGGAGTCCAGGCAGGAGGCAGTGGGGGGATGAGAAGCAGAGAACAGACAGTTGAACCCCCTCCAATCACACAGTGGGGGGCTCCCCACCGCACCCACCAGGGGGCCACCAATCCCAGTGGGATGAGCAGGCCCTGATCCTGAGGAAGGGACAGGATTTGACGGGGAGCTCGGCTCGCAGCCTGAGAACGGGCGCGGGCTTGTGGGCTGGGCCCTCTGAGAGCCTCCTCCAGCGGCCACGCCTGCCCTTCCGGTGAGGGGAGCGGGCGGAGCGGGGTGCACTCCACGCAGCCCCTAACCCAACGGCTGCTTCTGTTGTGGGGGGAGAGGAGAAGAGAGGGAGAAGCAGATTCCATGGAGCATCCCCATCCCTGCCCACACTCGGGCCCCCTTTCTCTGCAGCGTGCAGACGGGGTCTAGCCCCCCCTGCTCTGAGGCGGCAGTGCCTGCCCCACCCCACCCCCGTGTGGACACTCAGTGGAGGGGCCCACTGGCTAAATCCTGATCACCCTGAACCTGGGCACATGAAGAAAGGCGCATTGTCTCGCTCTCGGCCCGCCCTGCGCAGAAGTGGCTGAAATCCTGGTATTGCTGTGGTTTTGTTTAGCAAACAAGGAACATGCAAAGCAGCTCCCGTGTGTATGTGTGTGTGTGTGTGTGTGTGTGTGTGTGTGTCCAGCACCCACCCTCCCACTTCCCCAGATCTAGAAGGTGCAGGGCAGGGCCCCTCACCCCGGGTTCAGGAGCCCATTGCAGGCCTGGCCCACGGGGTGGCTCATGGCAAGTCCCTAACCCTGCACGGGCCTCACCGCCTCACAGACAGGAGGGGGATGGAGGTCTCCAGCCTTGTTGGCTCCGGCCGCTGGCTGCTAGAGGCCCTTCTCCTCCGGCCGCAAGAGCCGGGCCTGCAGGACGGGAACTGGGAGCCTGCGGGGAGGTTGCCCACCTCCCCATGCAAATGTCCAACCCCACCCCACACCCTCCGACAGTTTTGTCAGGGGAATTCTGGCTAAGGTAAATAGGAATGAAGCAGGCCGGGGTCCTGCCCAGCCAAACCCAGAGCCGGGGAGTCCCCGGCCCCCCAACGGCCTCGGAACCCGTGCGGGCCCCAGCAGAGGCAAGGACCTGAGGAAACACCTCCGGTGTCATTGGGAGGAAAGGCGAATGGAGACCCGAAGGGCTTGGGATCGGATATCCTGGCCCCAGCTCTGCACTCGCCCGCTGTGTGACTCTGGGCGAGTTGGCCGGCCTCTCTGAGCCTTAGTTGCCCCTGGGAGCGTGGCACAGGTTAGAGGCAGCGTGTGGGAGCCCTGGGCTCCGCGCAGCACCTGGAAGTGACTCAGTTAGAGGTGTCCCCTGCCTGGGCCCGGCCTGGGCGGGGTGCAGAGAGCGAGAGCCCAGAGGAATACCGTCTAGCAAAGGGGACGCTGGCTACGCACAGACAACCACCGGGCCAGGCTCAGGGGGTCCTGCGCTGTGAGCAGGAGCCCCAGGAGCTCAGTGTTCAGAGGTGGGAGAACCTGGGACGGAGCCACCACGGGAGGGCGGCATTCGAGCCGGCCTTGTACTCGCCCTGCGCTGGGCCTGCTCGCGGCCGTGCACACCTGGTCTCGGGTCCTCCCAACGCCCCCCAGGGATGGATCGCTATGCTCACCATCTACAGCGGAGGCGCTCGCCTGAAGCCCACAGCCGGCGAGGGCGGCGCCAGGCCTCACTGCATCACCTCGCAAAGCCCCTCTGGCCGTATGCGCCAACACTCCCGGCTCCAGGGACCAGGACGTGGATGTCAGCCCACCCCAGTGATCACGTGGACCTTGCCCAGAAGCTGACCCTGGGTCAGCCAGGTGGACCCCGGTGATCAGCAGGGTCCTCTCGGGAGGGAGGCAGGAAGGTGAAGGCGGAGGAGCCGGGAGGGGAGGCAGACGTCAGCCTGATGCGCTTTGAGGCGGGAGGCGGTGGCCACAAGCCCAGGACTCCATGGCCTCTGGAAGTCAGAGCAAGCCACCTGCCCTGGAGCCCCTCGCGGGGTGCACTCTGGGACACCCTGAGTCTAGCCCTGGGCGACTCACATGGGGTTTCTGAACCTCCGGGACTGTCGGAGAATATACTTGTGTTGTTCGAAGCCGCTGAGTTTGTGGTGACTCGTGGCAGCCGCCACAGGAAATGGACAGCCCTGGCTACGTGACCTGTGACCCTGTCACACCCTGTGGGGTCCGGTGCTTCTGCTCCAGCCCTTTCCATGTGGCCTGGGCCTCGGCTCCCAAGCTGTCTGAGGGCAGCTGCATAGCTGCCTCTGCTTTTCAAAGCTCCCCCTGCCCCTCCCAAAGGGGGTCAGCTTGCACCCAGGAGGCCCTTCATACACGCTGGTCAGATGTAAATAAATCTGTGTCTTTATTTCCATGTACAGCGGTTGAGGGGAACAGGCTTTTGACAGCAATAACTGCTGGTTTCTCCAGCCTGGGGGTCTGAGGGCAGATCAGAGCCCAGCTGAGTGCCGGTCAGAAGTGGGGGGTAGCCAGCAGGTCTGGCTGAAGCAGAGGGGTGCTGGGCATCCCACCGGGGCAGGAGGTGGCCCTGACCATCTGGCCGCCTGAAAGAGGCCCCCTAAAGACCCAGGGGACCGGATCCCAGCGCTGTGGGCAGAAGGCACCGGGAGGATTTCTCTGTGGGTCCCGGCTCTGCGGGTCTGGTCTGATTGTGGCATCGAGGTCCACGTGGGGCTGCTCTGGCCTGGGCTCTGCCCTGGGGAAGGCACCCAAGTTATTATACCTTCAGCTCAGAAAAGACCCAACCCAGCTCCCACACTTTACAGCAGAACTATGGGACCAGAGAGGGAAAGCGATTTGCCCAAAGTCACACAGCAGTTTCCTGAGTCTCAAAACAAGCTGCAAGACTCCCATCCAGTGTTGCCCCCGGGAGACGGGGGATCTGGGCGCACGAGGCTGGCCTCCCTCCGGGTGACAGGACGGCAGAACAGGCTGGTCGGGGCTGGGAGGGGCACAGCCTCACTTGAGGTTGTGCTGGCTCTCACGGTGCCGCCGCAGGTCCACCTTGCGCTGGAAGCCCTTGGCGCAGAGCTCGCAGCTGAAGGGCTTGAAGCCCGTGTGCTTCCGGCTGTGGGTGATGAGGTTGGAGCTCTGGCTGAAGGCCTTTCCGCACACCTGGCACTTGTGTGGCTTCTCACCTGCGGGGCAGCAAAGACCGCGTCAGGGCCGTCTGGGCCCCCACGCCCTGCATTTGTTCTCTGAAATTTTATTATGTTTTATCTCAGGACCAACCCACATTCCCTCTGACACCTCCCCGCCCCGCACTGCATTGTACCCTGGTTGGGGCGGGGGCTGGATCTCTCTACTTTATCAATCTCCCGCAGCCCCTGGCACAGAGCCGGGTACAAAAGAGGCACTCGGGCAACAGCCGAGGAGTGAATGAATGAATGAATGAATGAATGAATGAAAAAAGCACCTGCTAGTCTCACTTCTACCCTGAGATCAACATTGCTGACTTGTGCTGTTTCCTTCCAGCATTTTCTCTGTGCATTACCAGTAAATGAACTTGAGCAACACAGTGCCTCCAGCCCTCCTGTTTGGGGGGGGGCACCCCATGTAACCTGATCCCACTGTCCTAGAGCCGGGCCTTTTAACAGTGGAAGGTGGGGGTTCCCAGGCTCTGCCTGGGCCCGGTGGCCCCGAGTGCCGGGCCGGGCGGGCGGCTCACCCGTGTGGATGTAGGTGTGCTTCTTCATGTCCGACTTCTGGTGGAAGCGCTTGCCACAGAACTGGCAGGGGTAGGGCCGCGTGTCCGAGTGGATGAGCAGGTGGGTGGACAGGGTGGACGAGCGCTTGAAGGCTTTGCCGCACATCTGGCACTCGAAGCTGCGCTCCTGCCGGGGGAAACGAGGCCCTGGGGGGTCAGGCGCCGGCGCAGGACTGGACCCGGCCGGGATCCCCTGAGGAACAGGACACTCTGTTGGGGTGGCCTGGAGGGACAGGCCCCAGGGCCCCCCCTTCCTGCCCCCCAGGAGGGGCTGAGGCTCGGGCCGAGTGGCCTCCTGTGGATTTTTCCTTGTGACTTTCACGGTATCCCAAACAAAAGACCTATTTGTTGACGGACTGATGGACCCACTGATCTGGGAGTGGTGTTTTTTGGGGGGAGGGGGGTTCACATTTCATGTCCCTTAACCCAGAGTGAGTTCCTGAAGGCGGGATGGCCGTGGGTGTGCAGTTTGGTGGAGTCTGATTTGAGGCCTGCGTCTGGCTTCTGCATCCTACTAGCCACCTGACCACAGGCAAGTGGTTTACCCTCCCTGAGACTCAGTCTCCTCATCTGCACCTGGAACAGGAGCGGTGATGACCTCAGAGGTCGGGAGGATTGCAGGTGGAGACTGGCCCGTGGTTCGTGCTCGTGAACGCAACGCTCGCGAAACTTCCTTCTTCCCGACCTGACCCCGGGCCAGCCACTCAGGTCAGTGGGGCTGTTTTGCCAGAATGAATCCCGAAAAAGGGGTTCGGGCCTCAGGGAGGGCTACCTGGGACCAGAGCACGGGAAGCCTGACTCTGAGAGGCCGAGAGTCCAGGGCCTCCAAGGCGAGGACTCCTGTGCTGCCCCCAGGGGAAGGGGCGGGGTGGGGGGCGTTTCTGAGCCTCACCGACACCCTGCGGCCCCCGCAGCCGGCCTGGGTCACAGCCTCTTGCAATTGTGCGTGCAGCCCACTTGGCCCGTCGGGGTGAAGGTGTCAGGAGTGGGCACGGGAGACTCCGACGAGGGCAGCAGGCAGCGAGGGACCCGCAGTCACCCTCAGGGGCAGGGTGACAGGCCAGTCGTAGCCCCCCGGCCTCCTGGGAGGAGCGTGGAGGGAGGGGTCCTGGCTCCGGCTGCCCACCTGCGAGTGGATGTGCGTGTGCTGCTCCAGGCTGACCACGTGGCCGAAGGTCTTGCCGCAGACGTCACAGGCGAAGGGCCGGGTCCCGCTGTGGGAGCGACGGGCGTGCACCTCAAGCCCGTGCGGGGTGGAGAAGACCTGGGGGTGGGGACAGCGCGTGAAGCCACCGGGTGCGGGGGCTGGGGGCCCCTTTCCCTCTGTGGTTGGGTTTCCTGTCTGTAGAGTGGGGCTGGGGGGTCTGGAAGGCCCCTCGTTGACCTTTCTAGCGCTGAATAGGCAGCCTAGTGGTTAAAGACCACAGTTGGCCGGAGGCAGGTTTGCGCCTGGTTCTGCTATCTCCTTGCTGGGTGCTCTTGGGCAAGTGATTCACCCTTTCTGAACCTGCGTCCGCCTCCCCCGGCTCATGCGTGTCACGTGCTCAGCACAGGGCTGGGCACACGGTCAGGGCTCAAGGACTGGTGACGAGGACAAGGTTGTGAGGCCCCCATCCCACCAGGGGACCCACGGCGCCCGGGGTCGCCCAGCTGCGCGTGCCCACTCTGCCAGCTGGGGCCTGGACGGGCGCTCACCTTGCTGCACTTGACGCAGTGGTACGCGTCCAGGCCCGGCGAGTAGCGGAGGCTGAAGTCCAAGGGCGGCTCGGCGCTGGGCACCAGGGGGCTGCCGTACAGGCTGACGGAGCGCTCCAGGAAGGCGGACTGCATGGTGGAGGGGGCCTGCCGGTAGCTGTGGCTGTAGGCCGAGGCCAGGGCGTCCCAGCAGAAGCTGGGCTTGTAGAGTGGGGGGGAGTTGGAGGCTGGCGAGTCCCTGTCCCGGGGTTGGGACGTCCCAGCAGGACCCCCTGTGGAGAGTGGGACACGTGCCTGGTGGTGAGGGATTTACACACAGGGCGCCCACCTCTCCCCTGTGCTGAGGGGGTCCCCCGCGCCCCCCCAGAGTGCCCACGGGGCCCACTCATCAGCCCTCCAGCGGCTCCCCCACCCCCACACCGAGTCCTCGTCCGGAAATGAGGTCCCACCAAGGAGGCTCCACGCAGAAGCCCGAGAGCCCAGCATCCAGGGGGCCTTGTCCTGCGGCCCTGACTCCGGACTCCGAGGTCCCTCCCCCGCTCGCACTCACTGGGGAGGGGCTGGGGCCGTGGGCAGGTACCTGGTGCCGAGGCCATCCTGGTCCAGCTCTGGTCCAGCTCCAGCGCCGGCTCCCGTTTGAGGTCAGGCCAGTCCAGGCGCGGGCCCGGGAGCAGGGTGCCGAGGACAGGGTGGCTGCTCGGGACCTGGTCGCTGGCCACTGTGGGAGACAAGGTCCTCAGCGCCCCCGGCCGCAGCCCTGGGAGGGACCCAGGGGGAGGACTCGCTCCCCAGGAGGAGGGGCCCGGAGAGAAAGGTGCTTGGCTCTGCCCAGAGGGGGAGCGGCTGGAGGCCAGGGGAGACCACGGGAGAACTCTTGGACCGTCTCAGTTTCTCGGAGCCCCGAGCTCAGCCCTGGATCGGGCTCCGTTTGAGACCCACGCGCCCTCATCTGCAGCTACCGACCAGCTCCACGCTGAGCTCTCCTGGCCCCCAGGGCTCAGGGAGATGGGTGAACACATGCATTCATTCATTCATTCATTCAGCCAGCAGGGACAGGTCCCCTGTGCCCAGACCTGGGGGTGGGGGGGGGGGCTGCTGCAGCCCTGTCCCAGGGGGCAGGAGCCAGGGTGCAGGGGGCCCAGCCTGTGCTGTCACTCACCCGGGCTCAGGACCGGAGGCCAGAATGGTTCATCGTCCTGGACGCGGGGCTGGTGGTAGGTGTGAGCCTTCTTGCTCTTCACCAGGAAGGAGCGAGGCATGGTCGGCGTGCGCCCCGCACCTGCCAGGGGAGAGGTGAGCGCAGTGAGGAGGACAGCCTCCCCCTGGAGTCAGAACCCACTGTCCTGGGTTGAACAGTGTCCCCCAAAAGTTCTTGTCCACCGGACCCTGTGAACGTGACCTTTTTTAGAAGTAGGGTCTTTGCAGACGTGACCACATTAGAGGTTGAACTGGATTGGGGCCGCCGTGTGGAGGCGGAGGCAGGGATTGGAGTGATGCGGCCACAAGCCAAGGAGTCCTGGTGGCCCCCAGAGAGGCGCGAGACACACTCCCTGGGAACTCACGGCGGGAACTGGCCTTGCTGGCGCCTGGGTTCTGGTTCTGCAGACGTCAGAACCTGGGAGAATACCGTCCTGCTGTTTTAAGCCACCTGGTTTGTGGCACCTGGTTATGACAACTATCAGTCCTAATGCAGGAAATGAGCACACCGACCTCTAGAGCACCCAGGCCGGCCTGCTGCCGCCGCACGCCCCGAGCCCCGAGCGCCCGGAGCAGAGAAGGGAGGCAGGGTCTCCGTGTGGGGCGCCCTGCGGGCCACCCCCGGAAGCCGCGCTTGCATCCTGGTTGGATGGGCCTTCAGAGGCCACAGAAAGAGGTGCTCTCAGCCCACGTGGTGGAGCCAGATGCTTGTGGCTTCGCATCCCAGCTCCCCTGCTGCGCAGTTCGGGCTGACCCTTAACCTCCCTGGGCCTGTCCCCTTCTCTGCAGGCTGGGCATCCAGGTCTCGGAGGAGGAGGCCACCGCCCCCCCCTCCCCGGCTGCAGGGGCGATAGGGCCAAGCGCGGGAAAGGGATGGCGGCTGCTCTGAACCACAGCCAGGGCCGGCGATAAGGCGTGGCCGGCAGCCCCTGGAGGAGGGAGATAGGCCAGCATGGAGCTCTGCCTTCAGAGCAAACCCGGGAGCCTCCAAGGGGGTGTCCCCGAGCCAGGCAGGAGAGGGACCCCCAACGGTGCCCGGAGCCGCCCAGCGGCGTCAGGAGTTTGGACAGTGGCCACCCTCCTTGCTGTCTGCCTCAGTGCCCAGCCCTGCGTCCCTGGATCGCCGGCAAGAGCGGACCTTCATTTATGTATGACACACAGGCGTGTGGCGTGCCGGCGAGGCGCCTGGGCTGCAGGGAGCGCTGAGCGCTGGGCCTCTCAGCCCAGGGGAAAGGCGCCAGGAGGGCAGGCACCGCTAAGGCCTGTCCGGTCTCGTCATCCCATCCCACCCCCAGCCTGGCCCACGGAGTCACGCTCTGAGGGTGGGGACACGCCCTGACCGGGCGCAGGGGCCCTGCTCCAGGCCACCCCTCTGGGCTCTGAAATGAGGGGGTGGGAATCAAAGGCTCTGGGGTCTGTCCAGCTCTCAGACTTTTCTTAAATATATTATTTGTATTGATTTCAGAGAGGAAGGGAGAGAGATAGAAACCTCAATGATGCAACAGAATCAGGGATCGGCTGCCTCCTGCACACCCCACACTGGGGCTGGAGCCCACACCCCCGGGCATGTGCCCCGACCGGGAATCGAACTGTGACCTCCTGGTTCATAGGTCGACACTCAACCACTGAGCCCCGCCGGCCCGGCCGGCTCTCAGATTTGGGCCTCACAGGGCTCGCCTGGCCTGCTGTCCTCCCAGCTCGCCGGCAGCCCGCGCAGCCTTATCTCCCGGGGACAGTCTTCCTCCTGCCTCCGCCCTCTGCCCACCGGCTCTGCAGCCCCTTCTTCCCCTTCTCGGCATCAGCAACGCGCTGGCGAGGCAGGGCCCTGGGCGGTTGGAGCGGAGACCCCTCCATGTGCCCCTTGTTCTGGGGGAGCCTCTATCTCTCTATCAAAAGATGTGTGTGTTTTTTTTACATAGTATTTTATTAGTGAGTCAGCTAGAACCAAAGGCAGGCGGGCGACCTGCCTAGTCTCAGCTCCGCTCACCCGCCCTGTGAGCCAAGTCGCTGTGCCCCCATTTTAGGGAGGAGAAACCAAGGCTGAGAGGCGGCTCGGATCCCAGGGCAGAGCGAGGCGGAGCGGGACCGGCCGTCCAGCCCAGGCCCCACGCTCCTGACCGCCAGACCGCCAGACCGGGGCACGGGGGCGGTGGGCATTTATCCTGCACGGAGGGAACTGAGCCGACAGGCAAGGGGGACACAGGACAGGGTTGAGAGCTCCCCGGTGCATCGTCATCAGATCCCACACCCACGGGGCAAGGGAAGCAGCGATGGCCTTCCCGGGTCACGGGGTAAACTGAGGCTGGGCGAGGACAGAGGCCTGCCAGGGTCTCCCAGCGCCCGTCCCATGGCACTCGCCCTCGGCCCAGCGCTCAGCATCGCATCTCGGTCCATCGAGGTCCATGCAGCCCCCGGGGAGCCAGCCGCCTGGAGATGGGGAGGCTGCCTTGCTGGGGCAAGAGGGGGGGGGACAATGAATCCCCCGGATCTTTGCATCTTT
>NW_005871613.1:364193-366387 GCF_000147115.1 Myotis lucifugus | reverse complement strand
GGGCAGATCTGGGGGAGAGGTTTTTGATTGTCCGTCATCACTGTAGGTAATAGTCGGGAGTTAATTAGGGGAGGACACAGGCAGGAACAACATAGGAACATCACAATACTGTGTGACAAAGGGTAGTGGCTTAAGATGTTTTGGTACCTAAGAGTCCCATAATAGGGCAATTAGGAGGAGGGCCAGTAAAAACTAATAACAAAGGTTGGGTCTTTGGCATGAATATCAGCAAAAAGTGGCCTCGGGGTGGCTCCCGGCGAGAGTCTGTGACTGATTAATTGATTGTGGTTCTTATACTAATTTTAAGCTTATAGACTGAGTAGTCCAGATGTCCTTGCCCCTTATTCACTCTATTCCAACATGTTATTTCCTTCAACACATCACTTACTGCAGTACTAACTCCAGTTCTCCTGCCCGGCTCTTATAAGGATCCATGTTATTACATTGGCCCCACCTGAATAATCCAGGATACTCTATCTCCAGATGTTTAACTGACACATCTATAAAGCCCTTTCACCATGCAAGGTAAAATAGTCATAGGTTCCCACTATTGAAACATGGATATCTTTGGGGGAACCAATCAATATTCCACGTACCACAAGGAGGAACCAGGAGATAAGACTAAAGAAAGCGGCATCCAGCGAGACAGACCGTGAACAGAGGGCAAGGGGGAGCGGTCGTTACTTTTCTTTGAAATCTGGAAGGCGTTCCCAAAGGGTTCCTCCTAGGTTCAGAGAATGCAATGTCAAAAGCGAGTGAATCAGCCCTGGCTGGTGGCTCAGTGGTTAGGACCCAGCCCGTGCTCCAAAGGGTCACGGGTTCGATTCCCAGTCAAGGTCATGGACCTGGGTTATAGGTTCGGTCCCTGGCCCCAGTCGGGGCACGTGTGGGAGGCAACCAATCCATGTGTCTCTCTCACATCGATGTTTCTCTCTCCCTCTCCCTCTCTCTCCCCTCCCTACCTCCCACTCTCTCTGAAAATCAGTGGAAAAAATATCCTCAGACAAGGATTTAAAAAAAAAGTGAGTGAATCAGTAGAGTATCTGGGTGTATCCCCCAAAAGAACTGAAAGCAGGGGCTGGAACAGACATCTGTACACCCCAACTCACAGCAGCCATGTTCACAGTAGCCAGAAGGTGGAGGCGACCCGCGCGCCCATCCAGGGATGTGGGCCAACGCGACCTACACTCACGCCGGACTGTTCCTCAGCCGTAAAGGGAAGGAAGTCCTGACACCTGCCCCACGCGGGTGAAACCGGAGGGCGTGATGCCGAGGGACGCACACCGCACGGCCCTGCCTCTGCCCGGTGTCTGCAGTAGGCAAATGCGGGCGAAAGGGGCCTGGCGGGTGGGGGGGCGGGGAGGGGGGTTACTGTTTAATGAACACAGAGTTTCAGTTTTGCCAGGTGAAGAGTCTGTAAATGGACGGCCGTGCCATGAGAGCGGGCAGTTTCGTGGTGCATATGTTTTATCTCAATAAAAGCAAAATGAGTGAGCAAGGCGTGCCCTGCGTGTTTCTGAATTAGAGACGAAAGCAGCCCCCCCCCCCCGTTTGAATTTCTGGAAACAAATGAAGAGAAACCTGGCTGTGGACTAAGCCCGTTTCTGTGAAAAGGGGGAGCTGGCACCGCAGGGGACCCGGCGATCTCCCTGGGGCAGGTGTGTGTGTGTGTGTGTGTGTGTGTGTGTGTGTGTGACCTGGGGGGACGTGGCCCGGGCCTTAGGAGCCCTGTGTTCTCACTAGGACCCCAGCCCCCGGCACCGGGTCTGCGCTGGCTCTGAGCGCCTCCACCCGCAGCTCTGAGGTTCCCCGAGAACTTTCTGCAGGGAAGCCGGGACCCCCGCCCCCCCCCACCAGCTCAAGGAACCTGCCGCTCACCGCTCACCGAGTGAACACTCCCCACTGCGCGCCAGGCAGGCGGTGCGCACAGGAGGGCAGGTGCCACTCCCGCCGCCCCCAGGTCCGAGCCCAGGGGCGCACATGGATCACCCACCCCACCGGAATCTCGTGAAGCTCTCGACTTCTCCCCAGAAAGAAGCCACGGGCACGCGCCCTCGGCAACTCCGCGCGGTCCCCCACGAGCTCTGCGCGGGACAAGCGCCTCTCCCCGGCGCCCGGGCTCCAACTTGGCTTCCTCTCCCCCAAATGGTAGCAAAGGCGGTGACACCGGCCCCCATCCACCGCCCTATTGTCC
>NW_005871613.1:354057-364093 GCF_000147115.1 Myotis lucifugus | reverse complement strand
CGGGGGGGGGGGGGCGGGGGGCAGCGCTGGAAGGGAGCGCACTGCACTCCCGTGTCCCGGGAACTGGGGGGCAGGTGGCCCGGGACTGTGGACGCCCGGGCAGAACTGCCTTCAGGGTTCTCTCAGTCCCAGCCCCACTTCCCAGGAAAGACGGGCTCCCGGGACCCCACTCGGGTCCTCCGCGTGGGTCGTGCCAGGCGTGTCTGTGGGGTGTGGGTGTGACGGGGCAGGAGGTGATGGGTGAGCCTGGGGCTGAGTTGGGAGAAGGTGGAGGCGTTCCTGTGCGGGCGCAGCCTCCTCGCCACCCTGGCCCCGGGCTCAGGGGCTGACCGCTGCTCCCTAAAGAGGACTTGCCGCCCGCCTCATCCTCCCAGAGCTGCCGCGGGCCCGGGACCTGCTGGGGCCGTCAAGTCAGACATGCAAACGGAGCAGCCGCAGCCGCCAGGGGCCACTCCGCACTCACCTGTCCCGAGTCCCGCGTCCCGAGTCCCGCGTCCGGGGTCCCGAGTCCCGGGGTCGGTGCTGCGTCCTGGTCCCGGTCCCGGCCCGGTCCTGCGCTGCGAACCTCGAAGCCACTCTCTGCGGTTGGCTCCAGCCGTCAACGTGGAGACTCCCCGCACAGTTAGGTACTTCTCCTTTTCTCTCTCTCTCTGTTGTTTTTTTCCCTCTTCTGTTCCCCTCCCTGATTTTCAATCTGATTATTTGTCAAAATCTGGCGGGGAGGGGCAGCCAATAGCGCGCGGCTGTATTTGCTTATCGCAGCTTCCCAGGGCGGCTCACGTCTCTCCTCTCACCCTCTCGCCCTATCGCCCTCCGCTCCCTGCCGGCTCCGGGAAGCTCCAGCAACATCTGGATGAAAGGAAAGGGCGGCTAAAGGGTTCCATTCAAACATTAGAGTTGAAATAAGGCATTTACTTGTAAACCCGATTTTGTACCAAGAACTTAGAACTTTCTTTAATTTTTCTTCTCCTCCTCCTCCTCCTCTTTCTCTCTCCTCTCCTCTCCTCTCCTCTCCTCTCCTCTCCTCTCCTCTCCTCTCCTCTCCTCTTCTCTTCTCTTCTCTTCTTTCTCTCTCTCTCTCTCTCTCTCTCTCTCTCTCTCTCTCTCTCTCTCTCCCTCTCTCTCCCTCTCTCTCCCCTTCCTCCTCTTTTCTTCCTTCGCCAGTTGAGCCCCCAGCCAGGAGGCATTCAGGACAAAGCACATGGCCCGTCCCCGCAGCGGTCACCTTGGAGAAGAAAGGTGGCATTCGTGCTCCCGGGACGGCACCCCAGCGGGAGTGAAGGGACAGTCAGGTGTGGTGGTGAGGGTCCGCCAGCCCCCAGCCACTCGGGTCCACGCTGGGGTCCCAGGGCCTGCGGGTGCTGCCCTCTGGTGGCCGAGGAGGCTGGGGTCCCTGGGCCTGCAGCGCGTCCGGGTCACCAGGGGCAGAGCGGGATGGCCGGGGTCAGGCGTGTCATCCCCTTGGGCACAGAGCCCCACTCCCCCTCACCACCGCCCCCACCCCCACCCCCTCCCCCTCCTCGGCCCCCCAGCGGCTTCGGGGTGACTAATTGATCTCAGCAGGAGATTTGCATAAGACAAGGACTCACAGGGCCACCACTGTTAGCCTGATTTGCATACTCTTCCCGGCCAGGGATTGTGTTTCCCTCAAAAGGAAAACAAGTTTGGTGACGGGAGCCCGGGAGCCCGGGCTCACACTGCAAATCCCGGTCCCACAGGAGCAGCGAGGCCTCTGCGCTGAGGTCTCTGCGCTGGGCTGGCCTTTAGGTGACGCCGCCTGGATGTCACCCGGCCTGTGACACGCCGCCTGGATGTCACCCGGCCTGTGACGCCACCAGTGGCCACATCTGGAATGTTCTCTGACGTGCACATTGCCAACAGTCCACTAAAACTGTTTGAAATTATGCAGGAAACCAACAGTCCACTAAAACTGTTTGAAATTATGCAGGAAACGAAAATAATAATTAAAGGACATTAACACATTGCGTACAAAGTATCATACTTTAAAAAGATAGTAGCTTGTGAGAACATGTAATAAATAACTTCAAAATGCAGTGGGTATTTAATTTTAAAGCGTGCCTTTAACATTTATGTAAAACGCTTTTTGTACTTGTTCCATAGAAACTTATCTGGCCACTGGGTCCAGCTAGCGATAAAACCGCTGGTCCGCAGTGTGTTAGGAAACTCTCCCTTAGCTTGACACGTCCCGTTCCTTCCCATTCTCACTTCATTCCTTCATTCCCCAGACACACAGGCACACACACGCATGTGCACGCACACACCCATCCCATTGTCACTTCATTCCTTCATTCCACAGACACACAGGCACACACACACATGTGCACGCACACACCCATCCCATTGTCACTTCATTCCTTCATTCCCCAGACACACAGGCACACACACGCGTGCGCACACACACCCCATCCCATTGTCACTTCATTCCTTCATTCCCCAGACACACAGGCACACACACACATGTGCACACACACATATGCACAGACACGCACAGATATACACACACATGCACAGATACACACCCATCCCATTGTCACTTCATTCCTTCATTCCCCAGACACACAGGCACACACACGCGTGCGCACACACACACCCATCCCATTGTCACTTCATTCCTTCATTCCCCAGACACACAGGCACACACACGTGTGAGCACACACACACCCATCCCATTGTCACTTCATTCCTTCATTCCACAGACAGGCACACACATGCATGCGCGCACACACATGCACAGACACGTACACACGCGCGCACAGACACGCACAGACACGCGCACAGACACACACACACACATGCACAGACACACACACATACACACCCATCCCATTGTCACTTCATTCCACAGACACACAGGCACACACACACGTGCACACAGACACATGCACAGAAACACACACACATCCATTGTCACTTCATTCTTTCATTCCACAGACACACAGGCACACACATGTGTGCGCACACACAGGCACACACACGTGCACACAGACACATGCACAGACACACACACACATGCACAGACACACACACCCATCCCATTGTCACGTCATTCCTTCATTCTACAGACACACACACATGCACACACAAGCACACAGGCACATGCATGCACACACAAATACACAGACACACACATGTGTGCAAGCGCCCATCGTTGGCTGTTGTGAGCCACTGGGTCTTCCCTCTTCCATCGAATGTGATGTTACTTCGGTGCCGCCTAAATCCCTTAGGGCCTTCATGGTTTCCCAGCTTTTCATGGCTTACCTTACCGATCACTTTCTCCAACTGGGGCAGGATTTGGAGGTGTTTTCTAGTGCAAAGCTGCCACGTGGGGCAAATACAGTTCAGCTGCTCACCCCCCCCCCCGCCACTCCCCCCTCCCCGCCAAGTAACCTGCTCAGGGGCTCCCTTCCTAGACCAGGACCCCAGCCTGGAAGCGAAGACAGGCCTCCAGCCCCGACAGTGTCCAGGGGAGGCCCCTGCAGCGAGACCCCACGGCTCTGGGTCAGTCCCTGCAGGGCTGCCTGCGCGGCCAACACCCCCCCCTTCGGAGACAGCCCTGGAGGTGACGTGCATGGATCTAGTCCGTCCTACGGGCTGAGTCGCTTCAGCATCCCTGTGCCCGTTCATTCATTCATTCACTCGTTCAGTTGCTGCTGGTGCCTTTCATACACCAGGTTCCTCCTTCCCCCTCTTGCCTCCTCTCTTCCCCGTCTTAGCTCTGGCTGCCATAACCAGACACCACAGGCTGGCGACGTAGCAACATTTATTCCTCACGGGGGCTGGAAGTTCAAGACCAAGATGCCCGCAGGTCCAGCTTCTGGCGAGGTCGAGCTTCCTGGGTGCCGGCAGCCACCTGTCGCTGAGCCCTCACGCGCGTGGCAGGGTGAGCTGCTGTCTCTCTTCTCTACTTATAAGGACACTAATCATTCAGTCCCTAACACCTGCTAAGCGAGCACATGTTTATTGAGTGCCTACCAGGTACCAGATGCCGGGGTTTCCAACAAGAACCAGACAGAAGCCCTCGTGAGCTCCTTGCTGGTCTAGCAGGTGGGACGGAGTCCCCTGACATTTACAGTTTGGGGTGGAACCTCTGCGATGTAACCACAGCGTGCAAAGGAGCATGGGAGGTGGGGAAACGGACCCAGGCCCGGAGAGCTGGGGAAGGGAGCTGCATCGGAGCTGATGCAGGCGGAGTCCGTCGGGAGACGCAGGGAAGAATGTCTAAGAAGACGAACACCAGGGGCAAAGAGCTGGAGGCAGCCAAGTTCAGTGAGGGGGATGGGGGAGCCTGGAGGAAGGGGAGGGAAGGATGGGGCATTCGAGAGAGGAGCCTAGAAAAGAAGAAGCCGGATCAGGAAGATCGTGTCCTGGTTTAAAACCTACAGTGACTCCCCTTTGCCCAACAGGACACAAAGCTCAGCCTCGAAGACCAGCGCTCAGTGTTTTTCTCGGTCCGAGCTCCTCCCAAGGACGGGGCTCCTTCATGCGAGTTGCAGGAACCCGATTCCACAGGCTTAAGAACAGCAACACAATTAGTTCTCATTACAGGAAGGGTCGGCTTCAGGCATGGTTGGATCCAGGTGCTCCAATGGTATCGTCTGGATCCCATTCGTTTGTGCCTCGGGGCATTTGCATGTGCTGTCCCCTCTGCCTGGATGGCCACCTCCCAGCCCTTCCCACGGGATATGGGTCTCTCACTGGCCAGGGCTGGCAGATCCTGCTGCCAAAATCACACTAAGAGACGAAGAGGTGGAGGAAGGGATGAGTTCTGGAGGCAAGAGCAGTCCCCCACAGAATGAGGCCAGAAGGGTGTTTGGGGCCATAGCTGCCACCTTCCACCTTCTGACTGTCTTCTCACTGTCGCCCGAAAGTGCTGTGTTCTTACTGGGGACCAAATTCCAACTCCTGCCCCTGTCTTTCCTGTTCCCCCCGTCCAGAATGTTCTTTCTCTTCAGTGCCCTCTTTCACAGTACAATCCAGCTCTCAACTCCCCCAAAAGGCCTTCCCAGACTCCCCACAACCCCTGTGGTCGTCTGTGGTCTGAAGGATTCGGGCCTCCCGGACAGCCTGTGGATTCTGGTCTTGCTCTGTCCATCATGGACACTCAGCGGCTTGTCAAGGAGCCCAGCAGCTGCCTAAGTGGAGGGCATGCGGATCATCCTCTCTCCGCAGGCACAGGCTCAGGCACAGGCACAGGCGCAGGCTCAGGCACAGACATAGGCAGCAGGCACAGGCGCAGGCACAGGCACAGGCACAGGCACAGGCACAGGCACAGACATAGGCAGCAGGCACAGGCAGCAGGCACAGGCACAGGCACAGGCACAGGCACAGGCACAGGCACAGACATAGGCAGCAGGCACAGGTGCAGGCACGGGCACAGGCACGGGCACGGGCACAGGCACAGGCACAGGCTGGCACAGGCACAGGCGCAGGCTGGCCTGCGGGGAGCCCCTAACCAGGCTGCACAAATGGGAACCCACTTGCACCAAGGGCCAGCAGTGGGCAGTTGTGCGGAGCCCCCCACCCCTCGGAGGCCACATTTCCAGGCGAGGTCCGGTGGGGTCCGGGAAGCCCCTGTGGGGAAGACGGGGGGGGGGGGGGCGAGGGGGGGTGTGTGTGTGACTGTGCTGTGCTGGGGGTGGCAGGGTCCTGGACCCGCCGGCACCTTTCCAGCCGCGGCTTCAAAGGGCCACAGAACGAGAAGTGGAACAAACAGGAGCTGAGCACAGCTGCCCAGGAACGCCAGGATCCAACGGGTGGTTCTTGTCTTGGGGGTCAAGGGGGGCGGCTCACAGCGAGCCCAGGGCACCCTGGGGCCATCCTCCTCTCCCTGCCTCCTGGTGCCAGAAAAGCCCCACCCTCTGTCCTGCTGTGTGTGACTCAGTCCTTCGGGGGAGACGGCGAGCTCTTTCCAAGCCCAGGACCAGCTGAGGCGCAGGGTGCCCTCTTGCAAACGCTGCCTGGCACTGGGGGATGGCACTGTGCTGCGGGCTCACCTCGGAGGACGCAATTCACTGTGTCGCCACGAGGTGGCGCTCTGGCCTGCTTTTCCTGGGGGGGGGGGACTGAAACACTAACAATTGTTACGTATATATATCTATGTAGTATGCATGTATGTATGTATGCATGTATCTATCTATCATTTATCTATCATCTACCTAGTGTATCTAATTACTGCTTAAATTACAAAAGTGATCCATGGTCAGAGAAGACAAAAGAATATGTACCTCCGTCTTCACCTGTTATTGTTTCCCTCCCTCCCATCCCCCCTTACTCTCTCTCTCCCTCTCCCCTTCCTCCTGCTGCCTTCCCCATCTCCCTCTCCTATGCATGTGTGCATATAACGTTTTTGAGTTCAAACAAATCTTTATTATTGAAAATAATCTTAAGCAGTATTGACCTTCGCTGCTGAGTCCCACACGGTCAGGTAGCATCTCCACAGTCTGAGCAGCCCTCCCGTCCTCCGGCCTCCAAGGGGGGACGGCACGTCCTGGCGGAAGACCGTGGGCGCGTCCCCGTCACCAGGTGGCTGGTTGGCCTCACAGGAGCATGAAGGGAAACAAACTTAGATCAGGTGGGGAGGGGGGAGCAGGCAGGAAGGGCCTGCATCCCCCCCTGCATTCCCGCTCATGCCTCCCAGCGACCACAGGAGCGGCAAACAGGCGCGGGACCCTCTCTAGGTCCGGGAGAGACCGGGCGGTCAGGAAGCCCCTCTCACCTCCACCCACCAGCCACCCCTCCGCCGGGTCCTCTCGGAGCCTCCGGCAGGACGCCCATGAGGACGGAGAGGCAGGGAGAGGCAGGGAGAGGCAGGTCCCAGCGCATCACCTGAGGTTCCAGGAGGGAAACGGGGCCTAGAGGGGCCCGGCCTGTCCTGGAAAGCCCTTCTCCTCAGTGCCTCCGACGTAGGCCTCCCATCTGCTTTATAAAACGAAGACGCCCGTGGCCATGAACCTCTAGCTGTCCAGAGTCACGGGGCCGGTGGAAGCGCCATCTGGTGTCGGGCCACCAGCTGTGTGACCTGTCCCGTCTGTAAAATGGGGGTAAGGATGTGCCTCCCTTGGGTCGTTGTAGGTAGCAAATGAGGGAATACTTGCAAAAACATTTTATAGATGCACAAATACTTAACATTTTAAAAATTTTGTATTTATATGTTTTTTTGTTAATTCTCACCCGAGGATACTTTTTTCCCATTGCTTTTCAGAGTGGAAAGGAGAGGGAGGGAGGGGGAGAGAGAGACAGAGGAGAGAGAGAGAGAGAGAGAGAGAGAGACATCGCTGTGAGAGAGACACATCGATTGGTTGCCTCCCTGACCGAGGTGGGGATGGAACCCTGCAACCCAGGTACGTGCCCTTGACCAGGAATTGAACCCTCGATCCTTCGGTGCAAGGGCCAACTCTCTAACCCCAGGGAACACTGGCCAGGGCAACGCTCAAACACTTTAAACGCACGGGTTCCTGTTTCTCAGCAGCAACAGTAACCAGCAGACTGCAGAGCTCTGCTCTCTGTCTCTCATCACAAGGTCAAGAGCAGCCTTCGTTGCTGGGGAGAAAGCAGCAGCCAGGGCGGCGGCAGCCTGAGCCCCGCCAGGTGGGCTGTGCCCTCCCCGTGGCGGGTAGAGTGTCCATGCAACACCTGACCTGGGGCTCCTGCTGCTGAGTGCCCGATGGCTTCGCATCCGCGTCCTCTCTGGACGCTCCGGGGAAGTCCGCTGGGTGGAGAGGAAGGAGGCCCAGTTCCGTGACCATCAGCCCGGGGCCAGCTGGGGTCGGGTTTCTAAGCCTGTCTCTTCAGTCCCAGGGAGCATGTCGCCACGTAGGGAAACCGAGGACCGACTTCCAGGTGCGGCTGGCACCAGGACCAAGCCCACAGTGACGGTGGGGGCGCCCTGCCCGGTCCACGGAGGCACAGACTCCCCCCTTTACTTTGCAGCCTGTCCCCAGAGCCACGCCTGGCCGTCGCGTGTCCTACGCGGGCTCTCACCGCCTCGTGCCAGAACCTCAGAGTTTCTGCCCGTGCGTGTTCCAATTATTTTTTGATCTTCAAATATTTCTTTCAAGTTTTTATTTTGAAAACTTTAAAGAAAAAAATGCAAATGAGACGTCTAACAAACACCCATCCTGCTTCGATCCACATTCAACAATGGTTAGCCTTTGCCAATACATGTTATCTCCCTACGTGCACATATTTGTACATAGAAATGTTTTGTTTTGATAAAATGTTTTGAGAGTATCATGCAGACATCCTGACACTCCACCCATACATACTTGAGCCTATATCTCCTAAAAATGAGGATATTTCTTACATAATCACCCACCTAAGAAAATTGTCAGTAATTCCCTAATATCCTTGAATATCCAGTTTATATTAGCATTTTTTTGCAATTTCCTCCAATATTCTCCTTTTAGGATCCGGACCCTGCCGAGTTCAAGCACTGCACTTGCTTCTGTCTTCAGTGTAGCCAGGCTAAGTTTGGTCACTTGGTTAAAGTGGTGACAGTCGGCTCTCTTCATTGTGAAGGTGAGTTAAGCAGCAATCTGTGGCCCGTCTGACCATTTGGTGTGACCCCTGGTGCAGCTTGGACCCAGGAACCAGGAGGTCAGCCACATGCCCCGGCTGTGGCTCCATCCCCAGTAGAGGGCGTGCAGGAGGCAGCCCATTAATGTTTCTCTCTCCTCGATGTTTCTCTCTATCGCTCTCCCTCTCTCTCTCAAATCAATAAAAACGAACAAAAAGCCCCCAGCCAGATGCACACTCCTTGGAAAAGCCTTTCAGACTCGCTGAGACTGCAGCTCCCTCTGCGCCCCCCACTGCCTGGTCCCCACGGCCTGGTGTCAATCCCAGCGCTGGGTCCTGCTTCCTCCGGCCTCCGACAATGCCCAACGCCGCTGGCCAGCACTGCCTGTCTCTGCACAGGACACTGAGCTCAGCACCCTCCCCTTCCCGGAGGCTCAGGGCTTCCACGCTCCCAGGGACACGCAGCCTGGACCAGTGATGGGGTTTTCCTTGTGAAGTCACCTGCCCTGGGGGGCTTTTAAAAAAAAAATCCGTTGAGATTTTGCTTCCCCCACAATGGTCGTCAATTTGCCTCAAATAAACTCATAACGTTTTTCTTTCAAAAAAAAAAAAAAAAGAAAGAAAGAAAAGAAAGCCGCCTGCTCTGACTAGGGTGGTTTCCATAGACCAGGTCTGAGTGTTAGCAACCTGAGGGCAGTCTCAGAGGTGGGCTTTTTTTTTTTTAATGTATTTTTATTGATGTCAGAGAGGAAGGGAGAGGGAGAGAGAGAAACATCCATGATGACAGAGAATCATTAATCCGCCACCTCCTGCAGGCCCCACACTGGGGATGGAGCCCGCAACCCGGGAATCGAACCGTGACCTCCCGGTTCACAGGTCCACGCTCACCCCCTGCGGCTGGGCCAGCCTGGGCTTTGGCAGGCCTCCGCGAAGGCAAGGCTGCGGGCCCAGCGGCTCTGCGGGACCCCGATCGCAGCTCCGCGGCCGGTACCCTACACCCGGCCCGCCAGCCGGACGCCCAGGAAAGGCAGAAGGCGCCCCAGCCACACCCAGCCCCGCCAACTTGTTTACGCCTCTGGCACAGCCCCGCCCGCGCGGCCGCCGGGCCACGTGACCCGCGCCCCGCCCCTCGCCCTCCCGTGTGGCTCCGCCCACCGCGCCGGCCCTTCTTTTTGCCTCCTTCGGAGTCACAAGATCGCTCAGCGGCCTCCTTTCGGGATCCTTCCGCCGGGCCCCGCCCCCTCCCCACCTCCTCAAGCCTCGTCGGTTCTTCCTCCCCGCGGTTCGCATCATCAGGAATGAGCAGCACGGCCTCCTCCGTCCAGCGCGGCTGCCGACCGCCATCACTGGCCGCTGGGTTCCAGGGAGAGGCGAGGCCCGCGGGGGACTCTTTTCGTGGCGGAAGCTGTCGCCGGCCGTGGCCTCTTCACGACGGGGGAGGTGCTGTACGTCCAAGATGGCGGCGCCCTGTAGGCTGGAGGACTGTGAGGTAAACAGCTGA
>NW_005871613.1:345756-353303 GCF_000147115.1 Myotis lucifugus | reverse complement strand
TCACCAGGTCCACCGCGATGGCCTTCTGCTTGGGGGTGACCCGAGCAGCAGATGATCGCACTGCACTCGCAGGCCATGTCCATCATAGCTGATCTGCCTTTACGCGAGGAGACGCCCCCGTCCGGTGGGGGGAGGGGGCGCTTCGCAGGTGGTGCGGTCCTCCCAGGACAGCAGCTCCTCCCGGTGCAGGTGCGCTGCCCTCATCCCTCGGCACAAGGGAGGAGGCAGCCACTGCAACACGCCCATCTCTCAGATGGAGAGACTGAGGCCCAGGGGGTTGGGGCCACCTGCCTAAGGTCACCTCTGGGCTGGAACCGGGGCCTGCCTGAGCTCAGCACCCTCCCGCTTCACCCGTCTGCACCTGCCCCTTCTCGGAGGCTCAGAGGGCTTCCACGCTCCCAGGGATGGGCCCCTCTTCACTGGTGGGCCCCTCTTCACTGATCGTCCCCCGACTCGCTCAGGGAGCTGCTACTGACCTCAGCTGGCCCGTCATTCTCCCCAGGCGATCAGATCAGCATGAATCAGCCGGCCCGGGTTCCTGCCCAGGTGCCCGTGGATGGGTGTGTGGTTTCGGGGGGCCGTGCAATGGCCTAGGCGCCCTGGCTTTGGTTTGAGATGGCACGGTGGTGCATGCTGGTCTAGGTGGGGAAGCATTTGATATTTTTTATAAAAACTGACGAGTTTACTAGAGAAAGAAGTCCTGCTTAAAACCCTCGCTGGATTTTTTTTTTTAATAGAAAGCATAGAAATAGCACTGAACTTGACACAGAGTGTGCTGTAAACAGTACTGAGATAGCAGAACACTCCCCCGAGGGACTTGGGTTTATAATTTTGGGATCAGCGTGGACTCGTCTGCATCCCAGCGTGTTGGCGGAGCGGGGCGGTAAATTTGAAGAAGGGCTGCTAAGCGGGATCTCTGGGAGCCCTGGACTCAGTGAGCAGCCAGCGGTGGTTCTGAAGTCGAACATTCCCGAGGAAACCTGCACGTGCCAATGTGAAGCCCGACTTAGGGCTGTGCGGGCAGGGCCACCTTGCACAGCCACGCATCAGGGAGAGGAGGCTCCTCGGACGCAGGGACACATTCTCTGCTGTTGCCCGGGAGCCGCGCCGTCTGCTCACCCACCTGGGGGAACTGAGGGGGTTTATGGAAGACGCACGTGGAGAACAGCCTCTTGCTAAAGTTAGTGTCTCATCCAAAACCTCTTAGTCTCAGGCCTGGAGGGCGGTGACGTACGCTAGCTTCCCGTGCATTTCCTGGTGTCAGAGCGACCTGGTGTGTCCCCCAAGTCCTGGTTAGGCCCCTAGGCGGCGACAAGCCTTCTTACTTGTGTGTGTGCAGTTGGAGCGGCTCAGGTCCCTGGACTCCGGTGCACTCTTCCTCACGGGGGTAGGAGCCAAGACCCCCGCTCCCGCTCCTGCTCTGCTCCCTGGTGTAATGCGACCCCTTCTGCACACGCCTGGTTTCATTTGTGAGATGAAACCTGACAGTCTCACTAGGACAAATCCATGTATGCCTGTCTGTGTGATGTTTCCAGAATCATACAGTTGCTGGAAACGAGCTCTAAGTGTCCATCAGAACCTGCACCCACACGCAGACCCCACCGCTTGGACCTGCATGCTCAGTCTGTGAGGACGGGGGGCATTTTCTGGGCGAAGTCACAGGTGGCGCTGATGTGTCCCGGAGGCGGGGGACCAGGGCCTTAGCTTCACTGCTGAGGCATTTTCAAAGGTAGCTCCTAGCCGCTGGTGTGTGCAGTGGGTGGTTTTGGGCTCTGCCTGACGGCGGACTCGCGCTGAGAGCTCTGTCTCCATTCACAGTTTGTCCGGGCACAGGTGCGCTCTTTTCTGGGGCCAGGGCCACAGTGGACTGAAAGGAGCTCCTCCCGGGATTCATTGGACATTCTTGGGTGCAGATGAGCCAAACACAGCAATATATCCATCGTTGCAAGCTTTCTGAAAGCCACAGCTTTCAACTTTGAACAAGTCACTTACGTCTTCTGAGTCTCAGTTTCTTCATTTGTGAAATAAGAGTTGGATTGTAAGTTAGAGTGTTCTGCGTCTAAATTTCTGTGATTTCAGGTCTTCCCGGGCCTTCAGTTAAACATTCTGACCTAGTTGATTGGATCAAAGTGCTTGTGGCTTGATAATATCTCAGCAAATTGGTGACTTTTAGCCTGACCTGTTGACTGGTGACCTGTTTATCTTTTCCTTTATGTCACATTGTTTTTGAAAGGTAATTTCCTTTAAGTTTCTCATATTACAAACCTCTCCTTGAGAGGTTAGTGTTGTGTGTCATGTCAGTAGCTGCAGCCATGAAAGAAAGGATACTCCACATTCAAACCTGTAGCTTTTTGCTTTAAATATATACATATACAGTAGTAGTAGTAGTGTGTGTGTGTGTAACTAGTATATACTCAAGCACAGAGTTTTTTCCCTTCAGTGTTTAATATAATGTAGTTTGCATGAAATACTCATTTCCCCCCTATTTTAAGTTGGTCTGAAAGAGGTCTACCATCAGCAATTTTCTGATTTACTTTTTAAGCCTGTAGTTATTAGAAGTTAGTAACTTAATGTTTAATGTCTCTTTTTGTGGGGAGAATAAAAAATTGTATATACTAGTATAGATATATTCATTCATTCTCAGGATCTTGCTAATTTTTTCTTGCGCATGGCTAACTTTTGTTCTCTACAGGGAAGTAGCAAATGGTAACAATATTTTAAAAGATGGAATGAATTCAGATTGTCATCTAATGAGTAAAGTGCCTTAAAAGCCAAGGTTTGATCAAAAACAAACTACCATACTACGCTTGGTAGTGACGGGCCTAGCACTCACAGGTCACTGTGTAAGGATAATGGCAGTCAAGACCATGAAGTGTTTGAGTAACGAGGGACAAGTGTGCCCTTCTGTTGGGGATGGAACACAGTGGAGAGTGATGAGGAAGAACAAATGGAGTGACCTAGTGTCCGAGTCACTCAGACCCGGCTGCTTGGAGGGGCTCACAGAGCACAGTGACAGACGCGAAGTGTATCCATTCTAAGTGACACTGTGCTTTTATCAGTGTTTGACATACAAGTTGTTGAATGGATAGATGCTGAGCCTTATGTGTCCAGCAATACAATATTGTTATAATAAAGTTTATATTGAGTGCTTCTGAGCCAAACATTGTGCTAAGCATTTTACACGTAAGACCCTGTGAACTCTTCTCGCAGCCTTAAGAGATGAGATGAGACCAGAGATGAAGGAACTGAGGCCTAAAGTCACACTCAGCTGCTGAGCTGGGATTTAAAGCCTGTGGGTTGACTCCAGAGGCCCAACATTTAGTATTTCACTGTGTTACACTGCCTGCACTGCTCATCTCATAAACTAACACATACGTCAGTGATTCTTAATCTTTTTTTGGTGGGGAAAGGGGGCTCAGTTCCCCTCTAAAATCCAGGGAAGCTGTGGACCAAATATCCCTTCCCCACCACCAAGAACATTTGTAGAGATATGAAGTATTGGGTTTGGCTTCAGGAACTTCATAGACCCAGCTTGGAGCTCAGCCAATCACTCTAGATAGATTTTTGCTCTTAAAAATGGACTTGGGCTTTATTTAAAACAATCTTTTTTTTTTTTTTTAACTAGTAGGTAGAAGAGGCCCAAATCTTTTAAAGATGGGCCTATGTACTGCTTGCATTTCAAATCATCTTGTCAAACTTTCATATTGAAAGAGTCTTTACACCCCACAGGAGATTCATCTGTGGGTGCCACATTAAAAATCAGAAGTGGAGAACTCAGGTATATAACTTGATAAATGCGTGTCAGGCACGGCGTTCAGTCTGTGCCGGTACCTTTAGCACCGAGTAGAATTCCTTTGGTTTTTTCCCCCCCAAGGTTTATGCACTATTTTTTTCCTTTGAACCTCAAAGTGTATATAAAATATATATTTAATGTTTCTCGCCTTCATCCTTCTTCTTTTCCCTGGACCACTGGTTCTCAACCTTTACTGGGCATCAGAATCACCTGGAAGACCCCACTCCCTAAGTTTCTGACTCAGATCTGGGGCAAGGCCCAAGAATGGGCATTTCTACCAGGTTCCAGGTGATGCTGATGTTGCTGGTGTGAGGACCACATGTGAGAACCACGGTCCTAGACTATCAAACCCTACCTGTTTATTCCTGGATATTTCTGTTTTCGTCCTCTGGGTTTGAAACCTAAAGAAACCTCACAGTTTGCACATTTCTTTTTAGGGGAAGTTCTGTATGGTGACTTTTTGATACACACATGATATCCGTCTGGCCTGCATACTGTAGTATATAATTTTGTTCATGCTAACAAAAAGTCAAACATAAGACACATTATTTATAGAAGAATATACCTTACCAAGACTGAGCTCTGTCCCTGCAGGCGACCTTTGAAATAGGATACAAGCTTCGGCAAGTTGTCCATCAAGCTCCCTGATGGCAAAATTCTGAATGGAGAATCCGGAGCGCTCCTGCCCCAGCTTGTATGACCTTGAGAAGGACTACCTCTGAGACCATTGAAGTCACACGTGACTGCAGGCTTTGGCAGGTCTCGCCGGCAGCTGTTTCACTTACACACCAAGTAGTGTTTCCTACTCCCATCTCTGTCCTTCTGTGCATTGGGAGGAAGAGGGACTGGGAGCTGGCTTGCCCTTTTGGGTGCATTTGTGCTGAAGGCCACTTGGTTCACTTGCTGGAATGTTCCCCTAGGGAGCCGCCTCAGAGCCGCGCACGTTGGTATAATAGTGTCTCACTAGCAGCTTATCATCGGCTGCACTGTTAACATACTAACTGTATTATTACTGTACCAGTGTAATATTTCTGCTTTACATCTGCTACTCCTGTAATGGAATAGTCCATCTATGCCTAAACCTGTGTCTGAATTGCCTTTGAGTTTTTTCTAGTTAAAACCTGAGTATAGGAAACAAGTGTAGTGAAGAAATACCTGCTTTCATTTATACCCTTAGTTGTGTTTTGGGTTTGTTTTTGGGTAATTCTCACCTGAGGATATTTTTCCACTGATTATTTTTAGAGAGAGTTGAAGGGAGGGGGAGAGACAGAGAGAAACATCGATGTGAGAGAGACATCAATTGGTTACCTCCTGCACGCACCCCGACCAGGGCCGGGGATCGAGCCTGCAATTGAAGTCCTGACTGGAATCGAACCCAGGACCCTTCGTCCTTGGGCTGACACTCTACCCGCTGAGCCAAACCGGCTTGTTTGTTTATCACAGACGAGTGTGTGCAAAGTTATCTCAGGCGATATGCTCTGCAGTTGCCTGTTGTGTGGGATGCACAGACTGGACTCCTGGGGGTAGAAGGCCACACGCAGCACCCGCTTCCCAAGGTCTGGATAGTCAGCTGATGTTTCAGATAAGATACTTTCTGAAGGCCTTGTCGGTACCTGCCACTAGTGTTCACAAAGGTCTGTGTGGATCTTAACTGCGTCACGGCCCGTCACGCGTCTTGTCGAGGGCAGAGATCTGTGACACGTGTGTACAGGTCCTGCTAATGACAGGTCCACGTGGCAGGTACGCTGGAGTTCGTGTGTAATCCCGGGTGTCTGAGCCATCAGCCTGTGAACACCTACAGTGTGAAAACGAATTGACCTACGTTCCTTCTGTTTAGCCTCAGGATACTAAAGCCCAGAGCCCTCATCTTCTTCCTCGAACCTGCGTTTATTTTTGCCGAAAAGGCTGCTTGTGGAAGTGCAGTTACAGTGTGGCTGTAGGTGAGGGCATCACTTCAGACTATCGCAGGGGAGGTCTCGATCTGGGGGCAAGTTTCTTTTTCATTTGGCTTTTGAAGCAAGAACGTGGATTGACCCTGTTACACTCTGACAGGTGCTTCCGTGCCCACCCTCGGGGTGTGCACACCTTGGGCAGGGGTCTGCTCCCTTCAGGTCTCACCTCACTTCACTGACCAAGCGATTCTCCCCCATAGTCCCTCTATAGGGCAGGACTTTTTTTAAAAAAATATTTTTTTTTTATTGATTTCAGAGAGGAGGGGAGAGGGAAATAGAGATAGAAACATCAATAATGAGAGAGAAGCATCGATCGGCTGCCTCCTGCACGCCCCACACTGGGGAGCAAGCCCACAATCCGGGCATTGCATAGGTTGACGCTCAACCACTGAGCCACGCCAGCCTGGCCATAGGGCAGGATTTAACTAAGAGGATAAACACACAAAATATCACTAACGGCAGGAGGCCTTTGACCTGCCAGCATCACAGTGATGCTGATGATTGCCATTGCAGTTTTTAGCGTAGTGGGAAAGGCACTGAGGAGTCTTGTATTGGCATTGGACAAGAAGCCTGGTTTCCTGTGCCAGCACCTTTACCAGCTGGGCAGACTGCGAGAGCTCATCGTATTGTATCTGAATCTTACCCTCAGCTACTGCTCTTCGGGTAAAAGACCCAGCTAGGTTACTTGCAAGATGTCCATGTGACTCCCTGGCTAACGCACGGCTGACCTCAGGGTTCTGAAGATGAGAGGCTCCTGTTTAATTCCAGCTCGTTCCCTAGTCGAGTGACCGGCCAGGCAAGCGCTCCCTGTCTGAAGGGCCAGTCTGCCCCAGCACTGCACACACGTGTGCATGTGCCACTGAGGACCACGTGTTCATGCGTGGAGTGTGCTCCACGAGGAAGTCGAATGGCCTTGTCGTCTGGGCAAGAGATTCCCATTGTTAGAGAGTCACTCAGTCCCCTCGTTCGACAGTGGCCAGGACGCCACATTGAGGGGCTTATTTCCGGCCTTTCCGCGCTCAGGGCAATCAGGTGTGTAGAGTGTATGGGGCTCAGCGTTCATGCTCTGTAGGCAGCGCTGGGAGGCCGACCAGAGACGCTGATACTTGCTTCGCGGCAGACGCTGGGATGGGCCCAGTGTCGTCGGTGGGCTGGGTGCTCGCTGTCCTCGTGGCGCTCCCAGTCAGTGGTCAGCCCGTGCCTGAACACAGTGTGAACAAGCCGGAATGCATGTGTTTATATACTCACCAGAGGCCCGGTGCACCGATTCACACATGGGTGGGGTCCCTAATGGCTGCCGGCTGGGTACTGCCTCCCTTTCCCTGGCTGGCCCCGCCCCCTGGTTGAACTCGCAGAGGAACTCCGGGTGGAGGGGACAGTTTGCATACTACACTTTTATTATATAGGATACCTGACAGATATTTAACCCTTTGCACTTCGCTGTCCCCTCTCAGGGGACATCGGAATTCTAGCATATCACTCGGATGTCCCCTCTCAGGGGACATTGCAGTTTATTAGTGATTACGGGGAATTGAGTTATTTCAACGCAACTTTTTGAGACATGCATGTTTCCCTGAAGTTTTATCTTGAAATAGCACAAGAAATTAAATCAAAATATCGTAAAATTACTAAGATATATACAAGAAATGTCAGCGGGTTTTGTGTCGGATTAAACAATAAACTACATATTCCCGATGTGGGACAAAGAAAACGGGACTGCATTGTGTGTTCTAACAGGAAAACACCTGGTGGCAGGCGTCAAACCACGTATTACTGTCAAACATGCACTAATCAGCCTGCAG
>NW_005871613.1:315011-344917 GCF_000147115.1 Myotis lucifugus | reverse complement strand
TAAGTACGCAACGGGCCGACCCGCCTGGGCCTCGGGGGGCGGGAGGGAGGGCTCTGAGGAAGGTAGGTTTAAGCTGAGAGTTGAAAGGTGAAGACTTAGCTTGGGGGTCGGCAGGTCCTGAAATGGGGGGTGTTTTGGCTGAGAGACTGAGAGGCTAGTGGGGTGGGTGGTGGGGGAGGTGGTGGGTGCTGAGGCGATGCGGGCCCCTGGAGGGCCTGGCACTGTCCAGCCTTGGGGCCCCCAGAGTCACACCCGGTGCCACACACTGTGCTCAGGGCTCCGGGACGCGTCGCCTCCAGTCGCCACACGCCTGTGAGGAAGAGGCCATTGCTCTTCTCGCTGTGCATTTGGGGAGGTGAAGGTCAGACATCAGAGACTGGGGGTGTGGAGCCCGAGGGTCACAGCCAGTGACGGCAGAGCGTGACTTCCGCTCGGAACCCTCTGAAGCTGCAGCGTCCCGACCATTCGCCGCTGTCCATGCGTTTATCGCTCTCACACACAGACTGTCCAAGGCAGAGAGTGCAAGTTCCACACATTCTAAGAATGTCCCAGCAGCCAGCTGTTGGGAAATGCAGACGGGGAGGGAGGCCCAGGGATTGTAAGTGTTCGTTCCGGGGAGAGCAGACGGCTGCCTCTCAGGGCCGGAGTGGGGAGGAGGCGGAGCCAGGGGACCCTGGACTCCCTCTGGTTGCCTCTGGTTCGCTGCACTGTACTTTATGTCCATATGTGTGTGTTTTCCTCCAGGGACCATGAAAGACGCCAGGCTGACAGCACTGGAAACCGAATTACCAATTGTCCTCAGAACAGGTAAGGCATCAGCTCAGTCCACTGGCTGGGGGGACAGAGGGAGCTGCTCCCTCCCCTCCTCTGTGCACCCCCTGAACCACGGCCATTCCCTACATGCGCACATACAATCCTTCATTGCACTCGCTAGGTCTGTCCGCCCTGCGTAGCACCCTGCACTGAGGTGCTCGAGGAATATTTGAACGAGTTTAAAAAAGAGAGATGCTCCCTGGCTGGTGTTGCACAGTGGTTAGAGCGACAGACTGCACACCGAGGGTCTCGGGTTCGATTCCAGGTCAAGGGCACCTACCTAAGTTTCAGGTTCGATCCTCAGCCCCAGTCATGGTGTGCATGGGAGGCAACCAATCGATGTGTCTCTCTCACATCAATGTTTCTCTCTCTGTCTTCCCTCCCTCCCTTCTACTCTCCAAAAATCAATGGAAAAAATATCCACCTGTGAAGATTAACAAAAACAACAACAACAAAAATAAAAATTAAAAGGAAAGATGTTCCAATCATGGGACTCATTCCAAGAGCTTATGATTGAGCTCCCGTGAGGGCTTTCTGGAATATCAGAAATCCTTAAACTTTGCTTACCTAAACGAAGAATCTCACACAATATTTACATATTTTTCTAGGAACTAGAAAAGATGGGTAAAATTTAGAATTTTAGAACCAAAGAGAAAAGCTGTTGCCAAAAGTGTTCTCATGTGCTTTGGCTTCTGTAAAGCGTTTGGAAGGAGTAGGCTTCAGAAAGCAGGCGTGTATGCCCGCGTTATATTTGCACACAGAAACAAGCTGGGTGTCCAGGCTGGTCAGCCTGGCCGCTGCCTGGCTGCTGGACAGGCGCCATCTTTGTTAGAACTGAGCTCCTGTCACTCTGTCCTGGGCTCCTCATTGGAGGACCGGCCCCGACAGGCGGTCTCAGCGCGCAGAAGACAGCGTCTCCCAGGCCTAGGCCAGGTAAGCAGCAATATCAGTGGAACAGAACCGAACTGCGGACAGGTTACTCTTAGGCCTGAGCGTCCTTGGTGATTTGCCTGTCGTAGAAGTGAGCGCGGGGCCAGGCAGGTAGGCGTGCTGTTAAGGGGTGACCTTCCGCGTGGGCCCCAGGTCTGCCCCGGTGCTCCCCTGCCAGCGGTGCTCTTTGTGCAGGGCCTGTGCTGAGGTCTGACTTCAGCCTCTCACTCAGTCCTCCAAGGAGGCAGCAACCTGGCAGCTGGGGTTAGCGCACTGATTTTTTTAATTTTAATTTTTAAAAAAGTTTTAAATGTATTGGAGTGACATTGGTCAGCATGAACATACAGGTTTCAGGCATCTTTACTTATAACTGTAATTTAATCCACCTCAGTCTGGTGACATTTGTTTCTCTTCTCAGTTTTGAACTCTTCTGTGATGAAATCTTACAGCTGTAAGGTTTCTGAGCCCTTTCAAATCGACTTCCTTTGTGATTCACCTGTAAGATGTATATTTACAGGTGTGACCCAGCAACTTCCTGTTTCATGATTTGCTATCAGAAATGCATTTAGACATTTTAGTTAATTTTTCTGGCTAATGAACTTCTGACTCACAAAGAGCCAGATCAGTGACTGTTAACCAGGTTATAATTAAACAGGAGCGTAGATGGTAGTAGTTAATACTCGCGGTTTCTGGGATCGTTGTTACTCTAAATTTGCCATGCGAGGAGGAGTCAACTCTTTAGCACAGTGTTTCTCAAACGGCATATATATCACCCGGATGGGAACTACCTGGGTGCCTATTAAAATGCAGGTTCCTGAGGCAATAAGACTGCAAATGGCTACAATGACATGTCTACTCATTGGCCTGGGAACTGGGCCAACTGTGTTTGCTTTACCACGTGATCTCGCAAACTCACTTGTCCTTTTTGAGTGTCCATATTCTCATCTGAAAATAAGGGTGAGACCTGCTTACCTCAGAGAGCGGCTATGAGGGTCAAAGCCACATGTCGCTGACTGTCACATTGCAGGGCTTGGGGTTTCGAGTCAGGCAGATCAGGCTCAGCTCGCAGGTCTTCCTTGGTTTGCCTCTTCCTAGCTCTGTGACCCCGAGCGAAAGGCCTAACCCAGTGATGGCGAACCTATGATACGCGTGTCAGAGGTGACACACGAACTCATTTTTTTGGTTGATTTTTCTTTGTTAAATGGCATTTAAATAAATAAATATCAAAAATATAAATCTTTGTTTTACTATGGTTGCAAATATCAAAAAATTTCTATATGTGACACGGCACCAGAGTTAAGTGAGGGTTTTTCAAAATGCTGACACGCCGAGCTCAAAAGGTTCGCCATCCCTAGGCCCTAACCCAGCCGTGGGCAAACTACGGCCCGCGGGCCGGATCCGGCCCGTCTGAAATGAATAAAACTAAAAAAAAAAAAAAGACCGTACCCTTTTATGTAATGATGTTTACTTTGAATTTATATTAGTTCACACAAACACTCCATCCATGCTTTTGTTCCGGCCCTCCGGTCCAGTTTAAGAACCCATTGTGGCCCTCGAGTCAAAAAGTTTGCCCATCCCTGCCCTAACCTGTTGCTCTCCCTACGAAAGTGGGACCAAGACCACTCACACGGCTGTAGGAAAGGAGCGTATTTGATGGTGTTGGTGGAAGGTGAGCAGCGCCTGTCGGACACATGGTAGTGGTCATTACCTGGCTTTGGGGAACAGCTTTAGGGACCACAGTGGGAGACATACATAGTGTGTGTCCAGCGCGCTTGGTGAGTGAGCTGCTTTTCGTATGTATAGGTGGTGCAGCTGCTCCACTGCTGTAAAAAACTGAGCTTTTGCCCTGACCTGTTTGGCTCAGTGGATGGAGTATTGGCCTGCGGACTGAGGGGTCCCCGGTTCGATTCTGGTCAAGGGCATGTACCTTGGTTTCGGGCAAATCCCCAGTTGGGAGTATGCAGGAGGCAGCTGATCGATGTTTCTCTATCATCGATGTTTCTAGCTCTCTATCTCTCTCCCTTCCTCTCTGTAAAAAATCAATAAAATATATTTTTAAAAAAAAACTGCCAAAACCGATTTGGCTCGGTGGATAGAGCGTTGGCCTGCGGACTGAAGGTCCCAGGTTCGATTCCGGTCAAGGGCATATACCTTGGTTGAGGGCACATCCCCAGTGGGAGGTGTGCAGGAGGCAGCTGGTCGATGTTTCTCTCTCATCGATGTTTCTAATTCTCTATCCCTCTCCCTTCCTCTCTGTAAAAAATCAATAAAAATATATTTAAAAAAAAACTGAGCTTTCAAGGTGAAGTTTGCCCTGGTGCCCCTTTCCTGTAGCCAACGGCATGAGGCGTGCACGCTCCAAATGGAGAAACGACCCCTGGTTCACACCCTGAGGACAGTACCTGTGTCCATGGGTTATACATATATGCATACAAGTTCTTTGGCTGATCACTTCCCACCCAGCATTTTCTTCTTGACCATCGCTCCAGTGTCTACTAGTAAAAGCTACTACAGCTGCTTAGGTCCTCAGCCCCTGAGGACAGTACCTGGGGACCTAACCAGCTGTGCTAAATTTCAGACATTGGGGCGATAGTCAAGAATAAAATGCTGGGTGGGAAGTGATCAACCAAAGAACTTCTATGCACGTATGTATAACCCATGGACACAGACAGGAGGGTGGTGAAGGCCTTGGCGGGGGGGCTAGAAGGGGTCAATGGGCGAAAAACGGGGACATATGCAATGCTTTCAACAATAAAGATTAAATTTTTTAAAAATCAGAATTAAAAAAAGAAAATACTATGCTGTTAGTTCCTTTTCTGCAAATAGTTCACCTACTTTTACGCGCTGATTTGAAAAATAAACACTATCTTAGCCAAAAACCCAAGGCAGAAACAGAAGTAGGAATAACTCTGTTTGGTTCTTTTATGAAGTTGCTGTGACAGTCGGTCTGGCCGTGCGGTGTTTGGTTTCTCTCTGGCTGTAGAACTCCTCTCTGTGAGTTTGTCACAGGCAGGGGTATCCTCACGCCGCACTGCTCCCATAACAGCGTCTGCACACACTTCGAGGCATGGAACGCATGCGCTCTGCCTCCAGGTAGTTTTTTGTGGGGAACATGAGACTGTTGGTCACACTGTCGTCTTCCTTTTTCTCAGTCTGGTAGTGGCACCAATGAAGAGCCTCCAGCGTCTGTAACGAACGTCCTGGACCCGGCACAGCACGTCTGTGAGAAAATGGCCCAACAAGCCAACCTCGGGGAGCTGCTCTCCATGCTGGACTCCCCCGTGCTGAGCGTGCGTGATGACGTCACGGCCGTCTTTAAAGAGAACCTCAATGCTGGTGAGCGAGAGCAGGTTGTTTCGGCTCGTCTGCCAGTCGGCAGAGAGCGACCTAGAGCGACCAGAGCCCTGCGGCTCAGCTGCGCTTTCCCTTCCCAGGAGTCTTTACACACCGAGAGAGCTCACGTGGGTGGAGCCACTCTGGGTGTGTGTCCAGCTTCTCCTTGCAGAAGGGTGTGTGTCCAGCTTCTCCTTGCAGAACATTCAAATGTGCAACAGACACAGACGCGAGAATCCCATAGTGAGCCCCACGCACAATGTATTTTTATTGATTTCAAATTAGAGGAAGGGAGAGGGAGAGAGAGAGAGAGAGAGAGAGAGAGAGAGAGAGAGAGAGAGAGAAACATCAATGATGGGAGAGAATCATTGATTGGCCGCCTCCTGCACGCCCCACACTGGGGATCGAGCCCCAAACTTGAGCATATGCCCTGACCGGAAATTAAACCGTGACCTCCTGGTTCTGTTCATAGGTTGATGCTCAACCACTGAGCCACACCGGCCGGGCAAAATGAATTATCTTTTGTAATTAAAAAAAGTAATAAAAAAGAAGCTAGCATTTCATGTGCTTATATGGTTATTTAGGCAAATAAACTTGGTGTTGTCTTACCGTTAGACCTAAGTGAATGTAGTGAAGCAGAGATAGAGTGCTTCGTACGACTTTGGGTAACGTGTGGAGAAACATTTTCTGGATTTTGTGACAGGCAGCAATTTGAGGTAAATTTAGAATGTCAAAGGAAGTGACTCTGAGAACCCCCCTTTCTTTCTTTAGACCGGGGGCCGATGCTTGTGAACACCTTGGTGGACTATTACCTGGAAACCAGTTCTCAGCAAGTATTGCACATCCTGACTACCTTGCAAGAGCCACACGATAAGGTAACTGCAGGGGCAGAGTGGAGCGTGGGAGATGTTCTCCCGAGAGGGGTGCCGGTTCCTCCGCACACCCGTGTGCAGGCTCCGGAGCTCCCCCCCCCCCACCTCTGCCGCCACGGGGCCTCGTGCCCAGGTGTCACCATACGTAACAGTCACCCGCAGGACCTGTGTCTCCGGAAAAGTTTACAAAGTGAAATAAATTCTAGAGGCTTTTTAAGATCTTGCTGTTTAAAGAAATCCTGGAATCCCAGTACTCGAATGGTACAGGGCCACTTCGGTTCACCAAGTGCCCCTTGTTAAACCCATGCTTCGAGTCGGGTTTTTCAGCTTCTAATTAATCTGGGGAAATCGTAAGTGCAAACCAGCTTCCCAGCGCTGGGAGGGCCCTTACGTTTTGCTTTTGCTTTATGTTGGCCGGTGGTTGTCAGCAGAGCACCGTGACGGCAGATTTTGGGGCATCTTGCGGTCGTAGAGAATATGGAGACCTTGCCGTCTTGTTCTTTCACTCTGGGCTGAATTTTAACTTCCTCTCCTTCCTGATCTATATTTGGGGCCAAACCTGGCGGCCGGGCTCCTGTAGCAGTGAGTGAGCTTCCAGCAGGGCCCTCACAGCTTCAGCACCGCAGGCTGGGGCCTTGGTGATGGTAAGAGGTGGCCTGTTTGTGCCTCAGAAGGAGGGCCTCCCTGCCTCCCCCGCATGGGACCCTTTTTCAGGAAGTGCAGGCTGTCCTCTCAGGCCAGATGGGACAGTGTTTTGTTTGCCAACATGGTTTAAATCTTGAATTTGACCTCTTTACCTGTGTGACCCTTGCTGTACATCTTGGGAAGCCTCGGGGGCTGGGGGTCCATCACTGTGGTCTTTGTGTGAGCCTCGTACATGCATCCGAGGGTCTCCCTTGGTTCCCTTGCCCGCCCGCCCCCCAGCTTTACTGAGATACGTTTCCCTGTTCTCTCACACTTCTAGCATCTCTTGGACAAAATGAATGAATATGTGGGCAAAGCCACCTCTCGGTTATCCACGCTCTCGTTACTGGGGCACGCCATCCGGCTGCAGCCGCCCTGGAAGCATAAGCTCTCTCAAGCACCTCTCTTGCCTTCTCTGCTGAAATGTCTCAAGGTACGACGTGTCTAAGAACTCGAGCGAAATGGCCTCGTGCGTGTCGTTTCTGAAATGTTGGGTCCCTTCCAGGAAGCGCGCTATTGTAAGCTGAGAGTTTGGAAACCCCAGGCGTTGGGGGTTTCTCCGAGTGCAGAGTTGGGCTGAGTCCTTCTCAGGGCGTCACTGATGTCCAGTAGCTTTTGCCCAAGCAGATACGGTGACATTTCAGCAGGTTGGTTCTCTTTCCCAAGCCTCTCCGATGTCGTCCTTGGCGAGCCTTCCCTCAGGTGAAAATAGGCCGGCTCGTCTTTGGGAACCCTGTTCCCAAGCGCCTTTTAGCTAACGGAGTGAGGGCTCGAAGGCCTGTCGCCATGGACACGTGGCTGCCACGGCTCCCACCGGCGCTGCTGACCGCTCTCTGCTCTGGCACCGCCCGCAGTGTTCCTACGCAGAGCCCCCTAAAGAGAGCCTGATGGGTGGAGTGCGGCAGGGGCTCGCTGGGCCACGCAGGGCTCTCTGTTCCTCTGTTCCAGTTCCTGGACTTGTTTCCGGCGGTGAAGTAGGAAACGTGGTTAATGTGAAGCGCTCGCTCCTCCCAGAGACATGATAGTAGCGGAGTGTTTACCGCGGGCTCGTCTGGCACAGCACCTGCAGAGGGGCTTGTGACTCTGCCAGTGGGGGGACTAGCGGCTTTAGGGTCCCTGAAGGTGGGTCCCAAGGAGTCACATTGACAGGGTGTCATAAAAACATGCATGTGGTATTGGGGGAAAATAGGAATAGTTTTACCAACTTACTAAATTTTTAAATCTTCACCCAAGGATGTTTTTATTGATTTTTAGAGAGAAAGGAAGAGAGATGGAGAGAGAAACATTGATTGGTTGCCTTTCGTACATGCCCTGTTGGAGCCCCAATAGGGTATTGAACCCACAACCTAGGCATGTGCCCTGATCGAGAATCAAACACAAAACTTTTTGGTGTACGGGACGATGCTTCAACCCATCAGCCACCTGACCAGGGCAATAACTTAATTTTTTAAGCTGTTGGTTGATGAGGTTATAATCCAGTTTTGAGGCACCCTATTTAATTCAGAGTCCAGAACTACTCATCTTTTCCAAAAGGGTAAGCCTTGACAATTACTCTTGGGCTGTTACCCAAGCCTTCAGTTAGGATGTTGTACGATGAGGGTTCATCCTTTTTACCGGAACTCATACATTCTCCTAACAGCGTTTTATACTCTTACCAGTAGATGGCTGCCATCACAAAAGGCACGGGCTTGATGTGAAAACTAAGTATATTTAAAACTTCCTTTCCAGACGGATAGATTCCTTTTTAAGTAGGAATAATGAGTGTTTTAGCCTCCACGGGAGTCTTGGTTACTATCTTGTTGCTTAAATCTGAATTCTAGTCACTTGGCAAACAGCTTTGATGTGGTCACGGGCCAGGTGAGACGCTCTTGCAGTCCAGGTGCTCAGCACCCATTGGCAGCAGTGTCTTCATTAGCCCACAGTGAACACTCGCTGTGCGGGTTGTAGACATGGTCAGAGGTCACCATATCGCCTTTTATTTGCTGGTTTCTAAATACTGTGAAGGTGAGCCTTTAAGGACTCCTGGTAGTGCTATGCTTATTTCTTCTTAAGTTATACTTTGTTGTGATCCTTTGAAAAAGTGTATGACTTGTCAATGTGGAGTGGTTTTTTTAATTGACTGTAAAAAGGTAAGCATTTTAGGATTTAGTTGCATGAACAAAAACAGCTGCATTTCTCTGTTCTGTTAAAAAGTAGCCTCTCCTGCTTCCAAATCCTGCTCCCAAGTCCTCGGGCTTGAGGAGTGGGCATCGCCCACCCAGGTTAAGCTCCTCTGGGATGTGGGTGCCTGGTTCCAGCACCAGCTCCTGCAGCCGGGCTGGCCCTCAGCAGCTCCTGTGGAGTCGCTGTAGTGCTGTCCCTCCAAGCCCTGAGGGCCTTAGGGGCGGGGCTGAGTCTGAGCGAAGCTCTCACTGGGCCCGTGGCATGCGGTCCTGCACCTGACGGGTGTTCCTTCTTCGCAGGTGGACACTGATGTCATCGTCCTCACGACCGGCGTCCTGGTGTTGATAACCATGCTGCCCATGATCCCCCAGGCAGGCAAGCAGCACCTCCACGACTTCTTTGACATCTTTGGCCGCCTTTCGTCGTGGTGCCTAAAGAAACCAGGTAAAGACTCCTGCGTACCTGCAGGGGGTGCTTTCATGGATGAGCAGGGGGTGAGCGGTGAGGGAAGATGTGTCGACTTCTGTAGCTGGCGTGGGTGTTGTCACCAGCCAGACGAGGAAGTAGCTGGGGGTGTCCACTGCCGGCAGGACCAGATGCTGTGCGATGCCTTTCTTCCGTTGGCTTAAAGGGTTCCTCCTCTGAGAAGCGGAGTGGCAGGAGGTAAAGCTCCCTGCCTTTCGATGACCCCTGCCGGAGCGGGACATTCTTGCCTCAGTGTGCTGGTCTGACAGGACACAGGCCCCTGGCCCTGTTCCCGTGTGTGTGGGAGGAGGAAGGGCGCTGCACGTCCCACCCGCGTTCTCGTTCCACATGCAGTGGACTTGGGAACCTCGGCAGGCAGCCCGCTCTGTCAGGGTGCCTCCAGCTGTGAGCACGTGAACTTGCAGCACGAGGTGCACCCTGAAAGGATGAGCCCTGCGGCTCCGGCACAGCCCCTGGGGCCCGGGATGGAGTCGCCTCTGGGGCCGGGTGGGCTGCTCGTTCAGGAGGGCCTTTCTGTCCACGTGGACTTGCGGTTCCCAGCGGCCCAGGCAGGGCTAGGTTAACTACGTTTTCTTTCTTCCACTCTCAGCTCTGGTAAAGCGAATGTCAGGACAGTAGCTGAGATACTGCTGATTTTAAAAGGTTCTCACACATTTGGTCACAAATACTTAAGCCTTGCTGGGCACCACGCACAGTGCGAGGCACTGAGGACAGGCAGCAGGCAGTGCCGTTCTCAGGAAGCAGCTGAGCCGGCAGGGGCAGGAGGATGAGAGGTGTTGGGGCCAGCAACTGTCCCAAAGGCAGCTCGGTGTGGGGCGGCGCCGGGGGTCCCTGTGGAGGGGTGACTGGAGAGGAGGCAGAGTTAGCTCAGTCAGACCTGAGGGTCGCTCCATGTGGAGGGCATGTATCCAGGGGCCATAGGGAGCCACCGATGGATTTTCAGGGGGGCTGGCGTGCTCACACTGCATTGTAGAAAGCCACTCTCACTCGGGGGGCAAAGGGGAGGGTCCGTGAGCAAGGAGTCAGGCGGCAGCTTCAGGCTCGTGTCTGCCGGGCCCACGTCAGCCTTGTGTCTGGCTGAGGCTCCTGGACCCGCTCCTTTCCAGGCCACGTGGCGGAAATCTACCTGGTCCATCTCCACGCCAGCGTCTATGCCCTCTTCCATCGCCTCTACGGGATGTACCCTTGCAACTTCGTCTCCTTCCTACGCTCCCACTACACCATGAAGGAGAACCTGGAGACCTTTGAGGAAGTGGTCAAGGTAAAGGACAGCCGTGCAGCCAGGCGGCACTTACTCCTTTTGTATTAAATGCTGGAGGGGAATTCTGAAAAGATAACCCTTCCCCCAGCCCAGGGCCCCCACCCCAGCCCTGAGCAACCACGGGCTGCCCTCTGCCTTGATGGGCTTGCCTGTCGTGTGCTGTGTGGCCCTGTGACGGGCCCTTCCCTTCACACGGTGTCCAAGCCCCCTCCCCGTCGCAGCGTGCATCAGTACTCGCTCTTTTTACTGTCAAATACTGTCCTGGTGCGTGGCGATAGTTAAACCTTCCATTTGTCACCCGGACCCTTCCAGCCAATGATGGAGCATGTGCGGATTCACCCGGAACTGGTGACCGGATCCAAGGACCATGAACTGGACCCCCGGAGGTATGGAACCCCCTGGATAGTCCTCAGCTCTCTGGCGAGATTGCAGTGGGATGGGGAGACGTGCGCTTGAGAGGTCACTGGGGAGTATGGGTTCTTCTGCTCGTGGAGGCAGTCCCTAGAAAGGACTCGTGCAGCGAAAGCTTCCGGTGCGTCTGAAACACCCGAGAAACAGGAAATGGAAATCCCCCCGGGGGCGTGTGGCCTCAGCCAGTGGGCTGGGGGAAGTCGGAGGGGGGGAGCTGGGCCCCTGGGTCCTTCCTTCTGCTCCGCCAGGCGCTCCCTTCCTCCGTGGAGAAACAGCCTGCGCAGTTCCTGATTGGAGGATACAGGCACACGGAGGGCCAGGACCGAAATGGGGGAACGGGGTGGAACTCTGCTTCCCGAGCTATGAGAAGCTCCTCTCCCTCCACGCCTTTCCCCGCCGGCAGCCAGGCCTGTGCCCAGGCCGGTGATGCCAGTCCTCAGTCACTTAAAGCAGCTCCCTGTGAGGTCTACAGAGAGAAGCACAGGACGTGTGTGCAGCGCGTAATAATAACACGAGCAGACTTCCAGGTCGGAGTCCTTCTCACTCGGCAGTTGGGAGGTGTTGTCCGGTGCCCCTGCTCCCAGCGCTGCTGTGGACACAGGACCTCTGGCCTCTCACCCTCTTTGTCGATGGGTGTTCGCGGGGCCTGTGGAGTCTTTCCTTTGTTTTCTGGGATTTCCTAGTGCTGTCCCTGGTGAGTCTGTTCTCATTGTTCGGTCTGGGAGCTCTGTAGGTTCTAGGAAATGCTCTATTTATGCGTGATTTCCTTGCCTCCATCGTCTCTGTCTTTTCCTACGACTCCTGGCATTGAAATTGGGACCCCCAACACGGTTCTCTGCTCTTTCCCACTCGCCTGTTTCTTCTCTGCTCTCTTGTTTTATTCCCTGAAGATGTCCTATCGTTAGTTTTTAATCTTTCTGTTACAGCCTTTGCTCCCACCATGTTCTTGATACCTGAGAGCTGTTTCAGTTCCTTGAATGCCCTTTTTAATAGTGGCCTGTTTTTATTTTTTAATTTTTAAAGTAATTCTTTTTTTAAAATCTATTTTATTGATTCTTTACAGAGAGGAAGGGAGAGGAAGAGGGATAGAGAGCTAGAAACATCGATGATAGAGTCCTGCACACTCCCCACTGGGTATGTGTCCGCAACCAAGGTACACGCCCTTGACCGGAATCGAACCCGGGACCCCTGAGTCCGCAGGCCGACGCTCCATCCACTGAGCCAAACCGGTCAGGGCTTTAAAGTAATTCTTTATTGTTGAATGTATTACATATGTCCCCCTTCTCCCCCATTAGCCCTCTCCAGCACCCCCCCTCCCCTCGTTTTTGTTTTTGGATGCAATCTCTTGTGTCTGTGAGAATGTGGAGAGTTGGGTTTTAGGAGGTTGTACAATTGGGTGTGTGTGTTCAGTCTATTAACTTGGAAGCCTCCTGGGTCAACTTATAGAGCCTCCCTCACCTCGATAGGCAGGAGTTATCTGGCTTTTGAAGAAAGCTCTAACTCAGAAGGTAAGACACCAAGGTGAAGAGAAGGAGGTAGCAGCAGTGAGCATACAGAAGCAGCAGGAAATGTCAGTAGTGGCCACGAGGAAGGGAACGGTCCCACTAAAGAAAGACCCCTCAACAATGAAAATGAAATCCAGAATAAACCTGCAGGGACAGCGGGAAGGTAAAGCCGAGCGGTCCCAGGGAGCAGAGTCAGAGGGCAGGAGGAGCAGCCGGGAGGAGGATGGGAAACAGACCGTCCATCCAGGAGCCCAGCGGCCAGCACGGAGCTTTAGACAGAGGGACCGCTTGGTGGGGGACAAACTGCGAAAGAAATGATAGAAGAAAATTTCCAATGCAAGTACAAGTAATACAAGAAAATACGATCATTGGAAGACATGCATTTCCCGATCAGAGGAACTTAGTGTTCAGCTTAATCAATGTAAAAGGATGCTGCCAAGGTTCAGTGTTGTGAAATTTCATGACACCAGAGATAAACCTTTTAGAGAAAAACAAAGCAAAACAGTAAGGATCAGAAATCAGAATGGCGTTGGCTTCTGAATCACCTTCAGAACGGAGGGAAAGGGTTTTCTTCCCGGCCAGCTGCCTGTTGAGTATGAGACGTTCTCAGATATGCAGGGACTCACATTTGCCCCCATAGACCCTTCCGCTGAGCACTGAGCACGGGTTTCACCAGAATGCAGGTGAAGTCCAGGGGCTGGGAGGGATTTCTCAATACTACGCTGACTTTACACTGTCACATTTCATTGACTCTAAGATGCCACTGAACAACAGGATGTACTTGTATTTTCTTAAGCACACCCGAGAAAGAAAGAATCCCAATACACCACATGTGACTGGTTAGCCTGTGCTTCCCAGTTTCAGAGAGATTACAATTGAAAAGTCCCTTTAAGAATCAAGAAGTGACTGTAAGTGCATCTGTTACTGTGGTTAAAATAAAACATCCCTGCGATATGCACTTCATCGTCTTCTCTGAGGTCAGTCTCCTCTGTGTGCGCATGTGTCCTGACTCTTGCTCTCACGTCATCACTTTCCAGCCGCTGAGAATGTGGGAGACTAGCTCCCCTGCCCCAGGTGTCACAGGCTGACCCCGACCCTCACCTGCTCCTGACCCAAGAGGCTGCGTGGGGACCCCAAGGCCCTGCCTCCAGGGCAGCTGCCTGAGGCCCCCCAGCCCGGCTCTGTCCTGTGTGTGATACCACGTCCCCCCATCTCGGCGGTGCTGAGCGGTCTGGGACCATTGCGTAGGGAGGATGTTTTCCAGGGGAGCCGTGGTGCGGCTGGTGCTGGGCTGTTCTTTGTAATCTTCGGAACACAGAGGCGAGAGCAAAACGATGTGGTCCCCAAGGAGGTCCGTTATACCTGAGCAAGAAAACGCGTTAGCTATTTCATTTAGTGCATTTGGCAAACACTGACGAAGTAAGAGAAGGAAAGGAGCACACCCATGTCTTGTTCTTCTCATTTGAATTATTAGTGGGAGCATATCCGTTCGTGTATCTCTGCGTAGTTTTGTTTGCTTGTTTTTTTAACATATTTTCATTGATTTCAGAGAGGAAGGGAGAGGGGGAGAGAGATAGACACATCAGTGATGAGAGAGAATCATTGATCGGCTGCCTCCTGCATGCCCCCTCCTGGGGATCGAGCCTGCAACCCAGGCATGTGCCCTTGACCAGAATCGAACCCGGGACCCCTCAGTCTGCAGTCCAATACTCTATCCACTGAGTGTTTTGTTTCCTTTACTCATGTAAGATTATATCCTGAGCATTTGCTGTCACTTAATCTTTGAAAGCATGATTTGTAAAGCCAACTTTAGTAAGGTATAATTTAGATACAATAAAGTTCATCAGTTTTGTTAAGTTTTGACAAAAGTCTCAATCGCAGTAGAAGAATGTTCCCTTGCCCAGGAAGCCCCTTCCAGGCCGCCCGCCCTCTTGGCGACTGCAGACCTGCTGACAGGGTCACAGTCTTTCCCCTGCAGAGTCTCTGGCTGGACTTCGGTTGCTTCCTCCCTTCTTCCCATGGCGGGCTGTGCTGTGCTGAGCACGGTGTACTTCGCCACGTGTGTGTCTTTCCCTCGGTCATGCTCTTAGCAGAACTGTGGCTCCCAGATCAGAACCCTTAGACACATCTGTACATTTCCTTGGGGGCTTTCTCTAGGGTTGAGACTTTCTGCGCCATGTTTGCGCGGAGGATGGTTTAGAACCCCAATGCTTTGATAAGTGGCCTTAAGTCATGCTCAGCTACCTGGCAGTTTCCAGGCCTCCCTGATCTTCGATTACCTTCATTCCAAAGGAGATCTTCCCTGGTGACTGCTCTGCACAGTTTGTGTTGTATTTTGAGGCCAGGCCTATTTTTTTGTTGATGAAATTTTTCTTTCAGTTTAGTGCCTGGTAAATTGATATAATCACTTTCAATGGGGAGGATATCGGTTTGTGAAATGAATGCCTAATTTCTGATCAGTACTACTTGGGCTGGTGTGTTTCTGCCTTGTTCTTTGCTAATCACAGGTCAGTGGCTGGCTGGAGTTAGCGCTCTTATGTATTTGATTAATTAAATGGATTACAGCTTGCATTTCTTGACTTTCTTTGCCTTTTACAGGTGGAAGAAGTTAGAAACCCATGATGTTGTAATCGAGTGTGCCAAAATCTCTCTGGACCCTACAGAAGCCTCGTATGAAGATGGCTATTCTGTGTCTCACCAAAACTCAGCCCGCCTTCCCCCTCGTTCAGCTGACGTCACCGCAAGCCCTTACGTGGACACACAGAATAGCTTTGGTAGGAGGGACCCTGGTACTTCTCTGCCTCCTGCTTTGGCCCTAGAAAGCATTGTTGGTTTTTGTTGACTTTATTTTTCTTTTCCTAGAACAGTGATGGCGAACCTATGACACGCTTGTCAGAGGTGACACGCAAACTCATTTTTTTGGTTGATTTTTCTTTGTTAAATGGCATTTAAATATATAAAATAAATATCAAAAATATAAGTCTTTGTTTGACTATGGTTGCAAATATAAAAAAATTTCTGTATGTGACATGGCACCCCGAGCTCAAAAGGTTCGCCATCACTGTCCTAGAAGAAGACTTAGGTCAGCTCCTAGGAGCAGTTTCCCAAATATTAAAACTTAGAATTTGCCTCCATTTCCGCTGATTAATTCCTCCTTCAAGTGTAATTTAGGCCCATGTCCTTGGTCTCCTGCCTGATCATGTGCCAGCAGACTTGCTGTGCCTGCGATGCTTAACAAGGAAAATGGGTTTAAGTATGTGACTTCTAGGCTCCTGTGCATAAGGGATTCTTCCTGCTTCTCCGACACTTGTGAGGCCTCTGGGCCGCAGCACTGACGTGTGCCCGAGTGCACGGTGTGGGATTGGGTTGCTGCAGAGTCCAGGTTGCTCGGCAGGCAGCCCCCACCGAGGCATCGTCCGGCCTCGCCTTCTCAGGTTTCCCTGCAGGCCCTCCTGCACTCATTCCCAAAGAGCACTGTGGGGTGTTCCTTGCCCCCGAGGATGTCAGGGCCCTCAGATTCTCTTTAAATGCAGAGAACTGAATATCGTTGGAAGTTGAAAAGACGTATTTTTTAAACAAATTTGAGAGATAGAGAGACACCGATGCATCATCCCACTATCCATGCATTCACTGGTTGCTTCTTGTATGTGTGCTGACTGGGGACCAACCCCTGTTGGTGGACACAACGGTGCTCCAACCAGCTGAGCCACCCAGCAAGGGCGAGGTGACCAAAGCGTTTTGTCAGAATAACCAGGCCACACACCGAGGCCGTGTGCTCTTTCCCTTTCGTTGCAGGGAGCGTGACTTCCACCCCTCCCTCCGTGTCCCGGCCGATGTCCAGCACGCCAGGGCAGCTACCTCCGCCTCTGAGTTCCCCTGCGCCGCGGCTGTCAGCTGAGGCCCCGCAAGTACGTCCCAGAGCGCGCCTGCTTCTTCTCTGCTCGCTGCTGGCGCTGGCCACTGGCATCGGGCTTTAGCACGTGGTCTGGGAAAATCTCACTGCTCATTTCAGAAAGTTATTTTTAAGGATGGGTTACATTAGCAAAACCCACTTGGGTTTCTCTTAGAGTCTAGACTTACAAATGCAACGTGTCCCTTGATAGAGCTTTAATGAGGTGCCTCTTTCTAGTTTGAAGTGGCCACCGCCCAGAGACGTACATGTTGGGCGAGTGGTCCTTGCTCATCCTGACATGCTTACTGACTTCCCAGGCTACTCTCTGGAGCCCATCTCTCGTGTGCGGCATGGCCACGCCTCCCACCTCCCCTGGAAACGTGCCGCCTGACTGCTCCCAGCCCTACAGTAAAGCCTTTGGTGCCCCTGGTATGTCTACCTCGGTGGGTTTGGTTGTGGGGGGTGGGCCTGCCGTTTATGACCAGGAACAGTCTCAGGTCTGACTGTGTTTGGGGACTTGCAGCAGTGAACCTGGTGTTGACACTAATGCAAACCTCGGGGGCTTCGGAACATGTAGAGGGAACCTAAAACAGAGCCTGGCCTGGAGCCCCACAGTGAGCTCCAGCAGCTTCCCTCACTGTGACAGGCCGCCGGGAACATGGCAGCTCCGCAGTCGGGCCCAGTGACTGTGCGTTCTGCCCTTGTCTCTGAGCAGGTGGAAAAGGAACTCCCTCGGGAACCCCGGCCACCTCTCCTCCGCCCGCCCCGCTCTGCCACTCGGATGACTGCGTGCACGCCCCACTCCCCCCGCCCACAGCCGCACCCCCCCGGAAGGTATGCTCGGTTCGCCCTCTCCCCAGCACTGTGGCCGCCTGCTCACTCACTCTGTGAAGCCTGTCATGCCAGATAGAGGTCCCCCCTAAAGTGTGGTGGCTTTAAACAGACAGCTGACAGGGAGCAGCCAGCAGCTCTCCAAGTGGGGCAGCTGACTCGGCCTGGAGCCTTTCCCGGAACCCGTGGGGTCAGAAGTGCTGGCGCAGTGATACTGAGCTGTCCTTTGCCCCTTGACTGCGTGGAACTCCTGCTGTAGGAAACGGTGGTGAGCGCCTGGCCCCTCAGGGTGAAGGGCCCACCTGTCCTGGCAGGCATTGCAGTTTCTTCCTGGACTGGTTTCTCTGTTTAAAAGAAAAGGAAAACAAGCAAAAAAACTAACTTAAGAATATTCTGTGGGAAGCAGTGAAAGTCGTTAGTTTATCAGATCCTGGCCTTTGGGAACATGATTGTGTAACTCTCTGTAGCGGCAGAGGACGTGCACGTGAGCACTGCTCACACCAGGTGTCGTGACCTCAGGCTCCTGTGAGGGTCAGGCCGAGAGCTGCCCAGCCGCCTTTCCTCCCGAAGCTCTGATTTTATTGAAGAGCTGGCTGGTGCTGGTCTTCAGAACCGAGTGTGGCCAGCAGTTAGTTTGTTAAGTGATGAACTGAGCCTGTCTCTTCAAGATAAACAACTGACAGCATTTGTTGCCAATGATAAAAATTCAGCTCTCAGGTGAAATTGGAATATTAAAACACTGGCACGCGCCCCCACAGCTGGATAGCTTCCCCCAGTCTCTCATGTGAGATTGAAGGTCTCGGGAAGCTTGGTTAGTCCTTCGCGTTGTCAGCATTGAATAGCGAATTGTTTCAACATGACTCAGTGAGCCAGTCTCTGCCAAATGCCCAGAGAACGATGCTACAGCCTCATGCGTGGTGAAGGCGCGTTTGTGCACATGCCAGGCAGGCGGTGGATAACACGCACATGGAGCGTGTATGGCCATGGCTTCAGGTTTCACACCGTAAATAACGCTAAGAAGTAACCCTTGTCGGGTGTGGGTGCGACAGCAAGGATGTGACCGCAGTCTGTTAACATCGTTTACTTCTCACCACGGCTTGTCCGGAGTCCCAGCGTTTTCCTCACATGTTTGGCCAGAACCGTAGGCAGCAGCCGGAAGGCAGAGGCGGCGGAAGCGCCCAGCTGCTTCCCTGCAGGGATCCGAGCAGCTGCAGGAATGGACAGCAGCTCTGCTAGCCTCACCCGTTCCTTCTTGTTTTAAGTGAATTAATGAATATTCTTAAAACTTCCCTTTTAATTCCTAATCCAGTAACTTTCAAGAGATATAACATAACCACACAGTAAACAAAAAGTCCTGGGATTCTCAACAGTTTTTAAGAACATCCAGGCGTCCGAGACGAAACAGTTTGCTAATCTGACAGCGCAGATACTTGGGGTGTTTCTCTTACGTCTGGGGACGGGTGCTCAGCCTCGCCGAGTGATGTAAACGTGCCCATCTTTTCAGGAGGAGAGAACAGATCCGGCCCGGCCCTGCCTGCACAGACAGCACCATCTTCCCAACGACCGCGGTCTAGGTACCGTCTCCTCTTGTTGGGTTCCGTGTGGGAACGGGACATTCTGGAACGCTGCAAACCACTGAGCCTAGAGACACCAAAGCCAACCTGATAGTAACGCACAGCCCTTACGCGAGTGCAGTTGAGTGCCCGTGCGGAGCTGCCAGCCTGTGGTTCTACCTGTTCTCTGAGCGTTAGGGACGGAGATTTCCCTCCTGTGGGGCTGGTGTTGGGCCCCGCCAGTTAGATGTGGCAGTGCTGGAGCTCTGCCGCCCGGAGAGCCCTCCCAGCCTGTCCGTCCAGCAGGAGTCGTTCCGGCACCTCCGTGACGGGAAGCGTTTCGGTTCCAGTGGTTTCCCGCATGTTTCTCTGACTCAAGTTGTCTGTTTCTAGAAGAACTTCCTGGCAGCAAAGGTGCTGTCACTCTCAGTGACCTTCCAGGGTTCTTGGGCGGCCTGGCCTCCGACGAAGACAGCATTGAGAAGGACAACGAAGAAGGTAACATCCGGGCTCTGGGGCCTGGGGAGGTGGAGAGAGGGTAAAACCCTGAACCGGCCTCGCGCCAGCACGCCGGGCTGGCTTGGTGCTTCTCTTGGGGAGAAAAGATGGGAGGTGAACTCGGGGTCCAGTGCCAGGTGAAGGGATGCCGCTCTCTACTGCCCTCTGGTGGCAGTGCCTGGCCCTCCCCAGGGAGCCTGCTCACTGGGGTGTCTCTGTCTCCCTCCCTCCCTTCAGCGGCAATTTATAAGGAACTTTCTGAGATCACAACGGCCGACACCGAGCCCCTGGCCGAGCCCCTGGTTCCTCGAGGAGGCTTTGACTCTCCCTTCTACCAGGACAGTCTCCTGGGCTGTCCGAGGAAGACCCCGTCAGCCACCACCAGCGCTCAGGGCGCCAGTGTGCACCCCGAGCCTCTCAACGCGTCCCTGGACAAGCTTGGGCCTGACACACCGAAGCAAGCCTTTACCCCCATTGAGCTGCCCGGCGGGGGCCGCGACCAGAGCCCTGCCGGGAGCGGGGAGCACCAGACGCCTCTGGAGACCAGGATCCTCACGCCCAGCCCCTTCAGAGTTCCGTCTCAGCGGGGCGCGGGCTTTGGGAGCGGGCAGCCTCCTCCCTACGATCATCTTTTTGAGGTGGCGCTGCCCAAGACTGCCCATCATTTCGTCAGCAAGAAGACCAAGGAGCTCGTGAAGAAAATGCCAGGAAACGCAGAGGAAGCCTGTGCGCCCTCTGCCTCCCCGCTGGAGGTGCTGGACAGGCTGATCCAGCAGGGCGCCGACGCGCACGGCAAGGAGCTGAGCAGGTGAGGCGCCGCGGCTCCGTCCTCCGCAGTGTCTGTCCCGTGTGACATCAGAACGTGGGAGGGCGCAGGCTGTGTGCTCCGGCGGTTGCTGCCGTGCGGGCAGACACCCTCCAGCTGCTGCCTTTGCGTGCACAGGGCGGTGTGTGTCCTCCAGATGCGCACACTGACCTGGACCATCCCATTTTAACACGAGTCTTCCTACCTCGACGTAGGCCGTCTGTGCCCTGCGCTCTGTGCGGCTCTCAGTGCAGGGGAGGTTCTGGCATTTCAGAAGCAGGCGTGTGTGTCACAGGGCCCTCTGCTGGCCGCAGGTGTTCTGCTTGCTGACAGCTCACTGGGTGGGAGATCAATCAGCAGCCTTTCCATGCAAGTTCAGGAGCCCCTCCCCCGGGAAGGCACACGGGATTTCTTAGAGATCTTCTGAGACACTCTTCAACCCTTCTTTTATTTATTATTTTTTTCTTTTTTCTTCAACCTTTCTATTACCCTTTTCAAAGGATGTTCAAGGACAGCATGAGGGAAGTTTGAATTCTCGGTCATTTCTCAGCAGGTTCTTGGGGAATGTTATTTTTTTTTCCTTCTGTATAATAACCTAACGCAGGATTTCCCAGAGATTGTAATATTTAAGATCTCTCTCTTTCTTCTTTTTAAGATTGAGTTTGGAGAGGGAGGAAGAGAGAAGCATTGATGTGAGAGAGAAACATCAGTTGCTCCCAGTCTCGCCCCGATCGGGAATTGAACCTGCTGCCTTCTGGTGTACAGGACAACCCACTGAGGTGGTGCTCTAACCAACTGAGCCTCACCAGCCAGGGCTAAGATTCCATCCCCCCGCTTTTTTTTCTAAAATATATTTTTCTATTGATTTCAGAGAGGAAGGGAGAGGGAGAGAGAGTTAGAAACATCAGTGATGAGAATCATGGATCAGGTGCCTCCTGCACACCCCACACTGGGGATTGAGCCTACAAGCTGGGCATGTGCCCTGACTGGGAATTGAACTGTGACCTCCTGATTCATAGGTGGACACTCAACCACTGAGCCACGCCGGCCGGGCTAAGATCCATTTTTTAATGACATTCAGTGTAATAGGCCCAGGTAAATTACCTACTTTTTCCTTAAACTTGGGGGACAGGTGTGTCTCACCCAGAGCTGCTCCCCATGTATTTCAGTAGAGGATTGAAAACAGGCAGCTCACAGTGTGTTTGGTTACCAGTCACCTTGAAAGCTGAGCAAAACTCGCCAGCCACAGAATGAGCTCGGCCCTCCCTGGAGTGGGCTGTGAGGCTCCTGGGCTGCCTCCACGGGGACTGGGAGCTGAAGGCTTTCTTGGGCACAAGGAGGGACCTGGCCTCGCTGCGGGTACGTAAGATCGCTGACTTTGTGATTCAAAACCTTTCTTCCCAGGTTGTCTTTACCCAGCAAGTCTGTCGACTGGACCCACTTTGGAGGTAAAGTTGTAACTTTAGCTCCAGATCCAGCCCACATGGGCCTGCCTGCCTGCCTGTTGCCTTTTCTGTCCCCGAGGGAGGTGCTTTATAGGAAGCAGAGTCCCCCTTCGCTGCTGTTTCAGCCCCTTAACTCTGTGCTTGCTAAAGAGTATCCCAGGTGTCGTAAAGTCAGCATTTCCTGTTTTTGAAAAGTGGCAAAGACCATGCACTTCGCAGTAGAATTGCAAAAAGTGCAGACCTCTCACCTGGCCTCGGCTTCCCTGGGCTAAGCCCCAAGTGCAGGAGGTGGTACTGGGAGTTTTTTGGGGGAAAGGTATCGGGGAAGGAAGAAAAGGAATCTCAGAAGTGTACACATATGGCTCCAGTTTGCGGAGAAAAGGAAAAAACGCGCTCAGAGTGTCACCACAGTGTGCCCTTAGCAAGGGACGTGGGTGGCAGTACTTCCTCACCTACTGAGTGCCTGCGAGGCGCCCCGTGGTCAGTGCCAGTGGGTGGCAATCTCTTTCTTAAAGAATTGTTTCTTGAGCTGAGAGACCCTGGGTGGGGCTTGATTGAACGCCATGTAAAAGGCATCTCTGCCACCCTCCCTCTGCTTTAAAATCAGGCTCTCCTCCCTCAGATGAGATCCGCACCCTCCGTAACCAGTTGCTTTTACTGCACAACCAGTTGCTCTATGAGCGCTTTAAGAGGCAGCAGCACGCTGTCCGGAACAGGCGGCTCCTCCGCAGGGTGATCAGGGCGGCGGCTCTGGAGGAGCACAACGCGGCGATGGTGAGCGCTGAGGGGTGGGCGGCGGGCTGGGCCCTTCGCTGCCGTAGGAGCAGCCCCTGAGCCAAGTCAGTCCCCGCCCTTGCTCTGCTCCCTGGTGTGACTGGGGCAGCCGCCTCGTCTCTGAGGTTCACACAGGAGTGGCTGCATCTCTGGGCTTCCTTGCAGCTCCTGGAAGCCGTGGGGACACCTGAATTTTTTGTTTATTCGTGATTGGCTCTGATGATAACTGGTTCAAAAGATTGTTTTGTTTCTCCAAATGTGAAACCAGTCTCCCGAAGCTATTTGATGGCCCCAGATGTGTGGCACAGTAGTGCAGCCAGTTAGACCTGGAGACTGGCCGTGGCTCTGCCACTTAGAAAGTAGGTGAGCCTGTGGCAACCGCCGGTGGCGTGTAACTGAGAGGAGTACCTGCTTGCTGAGTGCTGGCCAGGGCGAGCGTCCGTGATATGCATCCCTTCGGTGACCTGATGGGAAATGTGGGAGCCCTTGAGCTAGACCCCAGCCAGACAGAGCGAGCTGTCAGGGTCTGGACCTGTAGTATGGTTAAAGGGCAGCTAAGACTTTAGATGAAATGTTTGCATTTTAACTTGAGCATCACTGCCCATGTTGGAAGGCAGCTAAAATGATGACATCTTTGGTCTCTGCTAGAAAGACCAGTTGAAGTTACAAGAGAAAGACATCCAGATATGGAAGGTCAGTCTGCAGAAGGAGCAAGCCAGGTACAGCCAGCTCCAGGAGCAGCGGGACACGGTGGTCGCCCAGCTGCACAGCCAGATCAGGCAGCTGCAGCACGACCGGGAGGAGTTCTACAACCAGAGCCAGGAGCTGCAGGTGCGCCGCCGCGCAGGCGTCCCCGAGGGGCACACACACCGCGTGCTGCTCCGCACAGGCGAGCCCTCCCCCACACGGTGGCTGGGGCAGGTCCATTTGACTTAGGGAGCGGTCCCAGCGCCCTCGGTGTCACTCATTTGTCCTGGCTCCGCAGCCAAACAGAGAAGTTCTGCTGCTCAGGTAGATCTAAACAACTGAGTGGTACTTGTCCTGACAGCGTAGGAGCTGTTTAAAATACTATACATAAACCTAAGAAACTTAAGTGCCTTTTTCAATGGCACAGCCACGGGCCAGTGCTGTGTGCGCCCTTGGGCACCGCACAGAGGTGCAGGCCTGGGTCACCGCAGGTCCCGTCTCTTACTGGGTTTTGCGTGGTGATCTGATCACATTGACCACCTGACATGCAGCTTTGCAAAGAGAGGTCCTCATCCCCGGCAAGGACACCTCTTACTGACCCTGAAGGCCCTCCAGCCGGTAGTGCGCGTGATGGCCAGCAGGTGTCACTGTGTTTCCCTCCCGCCCCCATCAGGGGCGTTTGCTGCCCACTCCAGGGCTCCGTGGGGCAGTTTGGGGCCTCGGGGTCTGAGGCCTTTGTTACACAAATCAGGAACTCGCCATAGCTTACTTTTTAAAACAAAGCCTTATTTCCTGATGCGCCACTGAGGGAGGGGGCCGTGGCTCTCGGGGGCAGGCCCGCTGGCGCTCTGAGCCGGCATCTCCCTCCCTGTACAGACGAAGCTGGAGGACTGCAGGAACATGGTGGCCGAGCTGCGCCTGGAGCTGAAGAAGGCCAACAGCAAGGTGTGCCACACGGAGCTGCTGCTCAGCCAGGTGTCTCAGAAGGTGAGGGCGAGTGGACCGCTCTGCCACTGGCCTTCCTCCTCCAGAGGGGCCCCCGCAGGGAGCTGTGAGTCTGGGAGGGGCCCCCGCAGGGAGCTGTGAGTCTGGGAGGGGCCCCGGCAGGGAGCTGTGAGTCTGGGAGGGGCCCCGGCAGGGAGCTGTGAGTCTGGGAGGGGCCCCCGCAGGGAGCTGTGAGCTGTGTTGCTTGTGAGTCCGGGAGGGGCCCCCGCAGGGAGCGCGCCTGTCCCTTCCACTCGGGATGGTGGGTCAGGGGCTGGGTGCTGTTGAACACCCTGTGAGTGTCCCGGGAAGTCTCTCCACACCCTGTTCGCATAAATGGGCCAAGTTTGTTCAGAGTTTTGAGCTGTGACTCTCTGAGGTTCACTGCGCTGCTAGAAATCCCTTAGTCAGGAACGGCGAGTCTTCCCGGGACCGAATGCCCTGCTGCGGTCCTGCACACCCCTCTCCCAGAGTCCTGTGGTGGCCACCTCGGTGTGGACGTTGGCACTTCTTCCTTTTTGCCGGCTCCATTTAAAGTGCATTTTTGTCCATTTCATCGCCCCTGGATGCCCCCTCCACACCAGCAGAGGGTTAGGGAATTGAAACCACGGAGTTGTGGATTCCGCCCTGGCACTGCAGTGGTGAGCTGCTGCTCCCCCAGTGGCCGCCTGCCAGCTGTGCGCTGTGGGTCTTTCACCGCCTGTTCCTGTGTTTGGTCAGCTCTCCAATAGCGAGTCGGTCCAGCAGCAGATGGAGTTCCTCAACAGGCAGCTGCTGGTGCTCGGGGAGGTCAACGAGCTGTACTTGGAGCAGCTGCAGAACAAGCACTCGGACACCACCAAGGTGGGCCGGAGGGACGCGGGGCGGGCGGGGGCAGGCCCTCACTGGTCACAGAGTGGCTTTGTGAATCGTTTCCCCAAATGGCGCTGCGGTCCTGTGTCCGTCCCCACCTCTCCCTGGCCTGGCCACACAAGCACTTCTCAGCATCACACCAGCCTGCTTCCCCATTGGGTTACTTTGAAATTAAGTCAGGTGTCTGTGCAGGCTCCTGATGGTAGTGGGTACCAAGCAGGTGATCGATGTTTCCCTTCTCTCACCCAGGCCCCTGTCCTGGAGGGAGGGGCAGGGCGGGGCGGGGGAGCCGGGTCTGTGTAACGGAGCGCTCAGGACTGAGAGTGCGGACTGCTGTGCGTGTTCTCCTTCCTTTTATTGTTGAGTTTAGTTTCAGCAGGTGGTGGCTCAGTCCTGGTGGCGAGGCCAGCGGCAGGCTGGTCTTATTAATTAGTGCCTCGCCAGTGGTGTTGGGACAGTTTCGCGCCTGTGTAAACAGGCTGGGGTAATGTTAGTGAGCGAGCTGGGAGTGGGGTTTGATAGTACACGCTCAGGCGTTTCCTGTCACCGCGTCTCCATCACACACGTTCCCACTACTGCGCTCTGAGCGGCTCAGACCCAGAGGCGTGGCCTTTTCCCGGGGCTGCTCCTGAGCCCGCAGCCCGCAGGTACCAGGCTCCTCAGAGGGAAGGTCCTGCGGGAGTTCATCTAGAAGCTGGCTCCCACTTACTGGGAAGTACAGTGGCTTTGGGGAAAGAAAGGAGAACCTACAGGATAAGAGAACCTCTGAAGAGTTTACTCAGAGGCCCCCTGCCAGGTCCTGGGGGAAGGGCAGAGGGAGCGGCCCCTGAGGCGCTGCCTGCGGTTCGAGCACTGTGCGCCCTCAGTGCTCCTACTGTGGCTGTGCCAGGCGGCCGCGTGGTGACTCGGCCTCTCTCCTAGGAAGTGGAGGTGATGAAGGCTGCGTATCGGAAGGAACTGGAGAAGCACAGGAGCCACGCGCTCCAGCAGAGCCAGCGGCTCGACACCTCCCAGAGGCGGGTTTTGGAGCTGGAAGCTCAGTTGGCCAAGAAAGACCACCTTCTCGTGGAGCAGAAGAAGTACTTGGAGGACGTCAAACTCCAGGCCAGGTAGCTCCGCGGGGGCATGGGAGGGGTCGCGGGCGCGCGAGTGGCTGGGTTCCCACGTGGCCGCTTTGTCTTTCAGAGGCCAGCTGCAGGCCGCCGAGAGCAGGTATGAGGCTCAGAAACGGATCACCCAGGTGTTTGAGCTGAAGGTCTTAGACTTGTACGGCAGGCTGGAGAAAGATGGCCTCCTGAAAAAACTTGAAGTTGAAAAAACAGAAGCAGCGGAAGCAGCAGAAGAAAGGTAGGAGCAGGGGCTGCGCGGCGAGCGTTGGCAGCGATTCCCGCACGTGGCACGTGCGTTCCAGAGCCCCCGACCCCCCGTCCTCAGGACACCCTGCGACCTCTCCCTGTCCCTTTCCTGGGCCCCCGTCGCTGATGCGCACAGGAAGCGCCCGTGCCTGAGGCTGCACGTCACGTGCCTGCTGTGGCGTGGGTGTCCCCAGTGAGAGCCTCGCTTGAGCCCGTCATAAACGCCGAGCGCTGGGCAGAGTTTGATGTCAGTGTGAGCCCCCACCTCCCAGACACGGACCCACGGTCACCGATGCTGTTCTCTCCCCGCTCCATTGCAGGCCGGACTGCTGCAACGACAGCTGCTCGGATCCTGTGAGAGGGCACAGCGACACGGTGTCTGGCCACAACGGGGAGACCAGGCCCCCCCGACCTGGCAGCACCCGGGGTGGCGGAGGCAGAGGCGGCGGGGGCAGCAGCAGCAGCAGCAGCAGCAGCCAGCTCTCCACACCGGAGAAGCCCCCGACCCAGAGGGCAGGTCCGTTCAGCAGCCGCTGGGAAACCGCCACGGGCGAGCCTTCCACCAGCATCCCCACGACGGTGGGCTCCCTTCCGAGTTCCAAAAGCTTCCTGGGCATGAAGGCGCGAGAGCTATTTCGGAACAAGAGCGAGAGCCAGTGCGACGAGGACGGGGTGACCATCAGCAGCCTTTCTGAGACGCTCAAGACGGGCGTGGACATGGGCATGGAGGCCAAGACCCCCCTGAGCCCCGACGGCCCACGCCCGGCGCCTCCCAGCCCAGACAGTGTCGGACAGCTCCACATCATGGACTACAACGAGGCTCACCAGGAGCACAGCTAAGCTGGCGGCCAATCAGTGTTAACTCCTTAGACGTAGACAGGAGGGCGGGTGTGTCCAAGGTTGCTGCTCCCAGGGCGTGAGAGGCCGGCTCAGGGCGGAAGTGGGATGGAGGCCTTTTGACAGCTGCCTGAATGCGGAACGGTTCTTGAAATGCCTCTTCCCTCCCGCCTCCCCCCATTGACCTCGCAGCGTGTACTAACCGAGGGCCAGTTTGCATTCCTCACCGCTTGGTTTTCTTCCTCCCCACAAGGTTGTGTCCTTTGAACCAGTGCAATATGAGGCCAAATCTCTAACACCACTCCTCCCTGAAGCCCGAGAGCTGGGCCGCCGTTAGCCAGGTGGCAGGCAGTGTGTAAGCTGACGTCTTTTTTTGCTGGTTTTGGTTCTGAAGTTCAGCGTCTTAATCAGTGGGTTAAAAGAACAACGGTTCAGTCCCCTTCCGTCCTGGTGGTTCCGATAAGCTTCTAGAAGGTTCTGTGTGAACAAAGGTTGGTTGGAAAGTCGGAGCTGGCGCTGTGGGGACCGGGTGCCCTTTGGGACGCTCTGTCCCCTTTCCCACTACCTCTTATTTATTTGGTGTTTGCTTGAAAGCTGGTACTGGTCTGACCACGGCTGGTGTGGGCACGCCTGCTATCTGCAGGCGGAAGGGTGGTGGGGAGGAGCCGCCCTCCAGACAGGGCTGTGCTGGCGGAGCCCGGGTGGCTGTCCGTCCATGTGTCCTGGCACCTGTGGCACTGCAGCAGGACGGCTCTGATGGGCCCAGAGCTGCCTCTCAGCCCACACGACCTTGTTTCTCAGGCTTCAGAGCTCCTCACTAAGTAGGTTCTAGGCCACCAAAAAGGTGACAGCTTTTACACAGGTTCGGGGACCCCGGCCGCCGTGTGCTCGGGGCAGGGGCACCGGCCAGAGCACTGGCTGGCAGAGCAGAACTGGGCAGATGCGCCTGAAATAAACTCCGGAAGCCTGAGAATTCTTGCCTGGTGTCCAGTGGTGGGGTGGGGGGGTTGGAAGGGGGGGACGCACTGCTGCTTTCTGTGCTCGGAGTCTCAGTCGGCCACAGATGGGAAAGGCACCCCCCGCATGGGAGGGGGGAGGTCTGTCAGAGGGCAATAGACGTCCTGGCATCCCTCCGCAAGGGGCTGGGTGGTGAGAGGCCCGCGTCCTGTGCTGTGAGCTGACCTCTCGGGGCAGGGTCTGTGGGCGTGACTGACTGGCCCCGGCCCGGCACCACCTGTTTATCTGGTGCCCCGAGGAAGCTGGACATCCAGGACATGCCGGTGCCTGGCTCAGCCTCTGAGGCGAGCAGAGCTGCAGGGTAGCTGGCCAATCCTAAGGCCCGTCCTGAATGCTTGTCCCGCCCACGCTCAGGAGATGGGGACACCAGTCGCTTGTCACTGCATTTCCCCCACTGGCTGGCAGGGGCGAGGAGGCGCAGGGGAAGAAGGGAGAACAGTTCTAAAAGTGGCAGATTGTGAAAGGGCAGGGAGGCGGAGGCAGCGTGGTGAAGGGGCTGAGGCTCCACGGAGGTCTCTGTGCCGGCCCCTGGCATGACCCTCCCGCCCGGTGTCTGTCTGCCCAGCTTTACAACCGCCCTGAGCCTGAGGAGCTGCGCTCCGACCCCTCGGTTGTGGGGGCCGTGGGTTTCATTCATCCGAGGCTACGGGTTGAGGCCTGGAGTCACGTGGAAGTGACCCAGCCAGAGGCCTCCGTCGTCAGCTTTGTGGGGTTTGGGACGGATAAACCTGCAAGAGGCAGCAGGCGGCCTGATGCCGAGCATCCTCCAGGGCGGGAGGCCAGCCTCAAGGCAGCCCTGGGGATGGGTGCCGGGCAGAGCCTGGGCCGACGGCGCTGTGGTGTCACGGGCTGGCTGGGCGGCCTCCGTCCCGTCACCGGGCGCGCTGCCTGAGCTCTGTCATGTCCTGGTCCCCCCGACACTGACCCGGCGGCACAGGCCTGAGGGGACCGCACTACAGGACCCCTGGGGAGTCGGGGAGACAGCAGCGTGGTCTCCACGGGCAGTCGCCCCTGGATCCGCGGCAGGTCACTTAGCACAAGGTTCTGTGACAGACGCGAAGTTAAGGGTTTAAAAGGCTTTGACAAGGTCCTGCCGACACGTAGGAACACTTACTGTGGGGTTGGAAGCAGCGCTGGCGTGAGGGGAAGCTGCCCGAGTGCACAGGCAGGTGGGAGCCTGTGCCTGGGCGGAGGGGTCTTAGGGTTCTCCTTGGAGACCGGGGCCAGCTTTGTGAGGCGGTGGGTGGACGTGACCTCCCTGGGCCCGTCAGCATTTTTCAGGAGAGAAAACTGCCAGACCTTTGGGAATAAGCTGCTGACAGCCCTTGCTGGGCTGTGAGTGGAGAGAAGCGATGGGTGAGCTGCTCTGTGAGCCGGAATATGTGTAGGCCTTACGGGGGGGAAAGGGAGGAAATGGTCGTTGGAAGGTGAGCCGTTACGGTCCAGGATCAGGTCCCAGGAGCCACTGACAGCGGGGCAGCAGCCACAGCTCCACGCCCAGCCGGCCCGTTGGCAGCAGACGGGTTCCTGGTGTTGCTGTCGAGAAAGATGGAGCCGCTGCGTAGGCCACGGGTGGCGTGCTGGTGGCGAGGAGGGTGTGAGCGGGGCGGAGACTCTGGCAGACGCGCTCTGACTAGCCCACACCGGAGCAGGCCGCTGGCAGGAAATACCGAAGATCCGATGAAAGAAGGTGCTGCCCCGTTTTCCTGAGTGTGAGCGCTGGGAGGGGGAGTGTGGCCGGTTTAAGGAGGGTTGGAGGGCGTGCAGGCTCAGTCCCGCACTGCTGTGCAGGTGGCGGGCCGCCGCCTTGTGTACAGACAGGTGGTCCCTGGAGCAGCTCAGCCCCACCCCGGAGTGTGTCTCCTGTGGGGGAAGCGTCTGACCCAGATCCCGTCTCTGCTGCGGTTCCACTCCTTGT
>NW_005871613.1:291998-296903 GCF_000147115.1 Myotis lucifugus | reverse complement strand
GAGGAGGTTGGGGAAATGTCAGCTGTGGAATGTAAACAGAGTGCTTCTCGGCTCTCCTCCCTGGGCACTGAGGCTGTGGGTACGGCCAGAGCTGAGCTCCCGAGAGAGTCCAGTCTTACATGGGTTGTGGGGGGACGGGCACCCTGTGATCCCGTGCGAGCGGGACATGAACCCTGGGTGGGGCGCTGTTGGGGTGGGACGGGGCTGGTGAGCGTCTGGGAAGAGTCTCTTGCTGCAAATCTGGATCCTCTGGGGAAACGGCCACAGGCTGCTGGAGGGCTGGGGGCTAGGGCTGCCGAGGGGCATGGCTAGGTCAGGGAAAGGTCAAGGTCAGGTCACCCTTGACCATCTCAGGCAGCCACGTTCTTCCGTCACTGGGAGGTGGAGGGGCTGGGAAAGGGCACCCACCGTCTTGCCCACCGACACCCGACTCTGCCCGTTCAGTCCATGGGCAAGTCCAGTTGGGCAGCCCCTGGCCCGGGGCCCCTCACGCTCCTGTGGGCCAGGGGAGGCGCCGGACGGCAGAGTGACCCTGTCCCTCTCTCAGTCCCCGACAGCCTCATCCTGAAGGTGCTGAACCAGCGCCTGAGCCAGCACGACTGCGTGCACCGAGGGTGGGTGCTGCACGGCTTCCCGCGGGACCTGGACCAGGCGCGCCTGCTGGACAGCGTGGGCCACAAGCCCAACAGGTGAGCGGCCGGCCGGTCCCTCAGCCCCCAGTTCCCAGGCCTTCCCGGCTCCCGCAGCGCAGGGCCTCTCCCCACCGCCCACCCCCTGCGGGAGAGACCCGGGTGTTCCTTCCCAAGCACCGGGCGGAGGGGGGAGACCCTGGGATTCGGGCGGAAGGAAGCCCCTTCCTGAGCTGCAGCCCGTGGTGCCCGTTAATTTCCCGACCCTCAGCGAGGGCGGTCCCGCGCGATTGAACCTCCGTGTTTCTCTCCCACCACCGAGGGGCCTGTCCCCTCCTCCCGCCTCATCTCTGCGATTCCGCTCCCCCGGCTCTGCTCTTAGTTAAACATATTCATGGTTAATTCAGGAAGTGATGTCAGTCCCGATAAAGGCCGAGGAAGAGAGAGGCCCTCGGAAGCGAGCCCCCCCCCGCGCCCCCCCCCCCAGCCCTGGGCGGACGCAGGGCGGGAATCGGGCTGCGCGGGTGAGAGCACGCGAGCTGTCGGACTGGGTGGTGGGGAGGGAATCTCGACAGAATTACAGCCAGAAATCAACCTGGGCCCACAGCCCGGAGATCTATCATCCAGATGGGAAAACCGTCTACCAAGGCTCTTTTTTAGGAGGGTTCGATGAAATGAGATGGAAGTAAATTTACATATATATCAATTTTATTATTAAAATATATTCACTCTAGTAAATAGAATTATTGGGAAGGGCAAGCTGTTCCGTGTATTGGACACAGAAAGGGACCCCTTTGGCTTATCAGGAAACAAAGTTATTGTCTCCTTGTCAAATATAAATCTCCTCCGAGAGCAATGAAGGGGTGGTGTTCAAATGCCATGTTTTGTTGGCTCCCGCCTCGCGCCCCCGGCGCATCGCACTGAATTACGTCCCCGCACCACGAGGGAGATGAGCCGAGTAATTGATGTGTCAAAAAGGAGGAGGAAAAGTTATTTGAGAACAAATACAATGGGCTATAAAGTTTGTTAAAATGTAATAATAATAGTAAAAATATAAAAATAAAATGAAAAAGGAAGAAGAGGAAAGAAACAAAGGACGATGCCAGGCGCCTCGGGCTGCAGAGCCTCCATTTCGAGCCGCAACTTCGTAGCAGGTGTTGCCTTTGCAGATGAACGTTTGCTGGCGAAGGGAGCAGCTCTGGCTGCGGGTGGGAAGCGGGCCACGTATCAGACTCCCTTTCCCGCCTCTGCGGGCAGCCGTGGCCTTGACCCTGCTCCTGGAGGGCAAGGCCTGGGTGGCGTCCACAGCTCAGGCCCCGTTAGAGCTGCTGCCGCGGCTCAGAGACCCCAGGGGAGGAGCCGGGCCCAGCTGAGCGGGTGGCAGTGGGCTCAGCAGCTGGTGGCAGGACTGGATGAGCGTGGCCTGCACCGCCCCCCTCTGTTCCACTGGGCTAAGTGGGGGACTGGGAAGAAGTCACCCCAGGCCGCTGGTCTGGAGGAGCTGGTGTGTGTCCCAGGCGGCTTTGTGCACGTTGGAAACTGCGGTGTGGCCAGTGTTTTTGTTTTTATTTCTTATGTTATTTTTTAGACGAAAGGAGCTGTGTGCCCCACTCCCAGAGGAGCCCGAGCGAGGGGCGGGGCTGCCCTGGGGAAGCAGGGACAGCAGGGACAGGCGTCCTCGCACTTGGCTCCCAGTTGTGCCGGGTGTGCGGTCGGCTTTTGCTAAAGCTCCCTTTCCTCCAGGGAGCCGGGGGGAGGGGCCATGAGGGGACCCAGGCGGCCCCTGCGGTCAGTGGGCCTGGGAGCTGGTCAGAGTTCTGGGGGGATGGGGGGGCTTCAGACAAGCCCCGGCGGTCGCGCAGGCTGCTCCGGTGCAACATCAGACAAGCCCCGGCGGTCGCGCAGGCTGCTCCGGTGCAACAAGAACACCTTCCTCCCCTCACTGACCGTCCGGCCCGCCCAGTCCCAGGTGTGTCTGGGGGCACCGCCTCCCCTCCGGCCCGACTTCCATCTTTAACCATCCTCCTCCCCCTCCTCCTCCTCCTCCTCCTCCTCCTCCCTGCCGGGGTGTGTGCCCCTCAGCGCCCGAGTCAGGTCTCCCTTCATCCGCTCCAGACCCTGAGAAGGGGGTTTGCTCAGGACAGTGCCCGGAGCCGCCAGGGAGAGCCCAGCCCCGCGCCGTTCTTGGCCGTTACTTTGACCCCTTCCGCTGGCCAGCGCTTCACTCTGACCCTGTCCCCGGCTGGTTGTCGGTGGCCTCTGATCTTTGCCCGGACAGCCCTCTGGCTGTGCAGAGTGAAGGGGTCCGTGTGAGGGATTCATAACCCGAAAGCGCTGTGAGCGGCTCCTGCCGGCGGCGCTCCCGCCCGTGTGTCCGGTGCGCCTGCCTCCGCGCCTGTTTGCACCGTCACTCACTCGCCCCGCTGCCGGTTTGTTTGCCTGTTTTTGCAGTGGTCGCCGTGCGGTTCTGAACTCCTGTTACTGAAATGGCAGATGCAGTCCTGCTCTGGTGGGGCGGCCGCGGGCAGTACCGGCCACGTCTGCTCCGTGCGGGTGGGTTCGAATACCTGACCGCTGCCTCGGGGTGTTTTTCTCTGACGGCCGTCTGCTCGCGTTTCTTGCCTTTGGACGACATGCAGACCCCGGGTTGCACTGGGGAGGGAGTTCCTTATTCGCCTGACAGCACGTGGGTAGGGGAGCGGCCGAGAAATCGCCATCGGGGCACATAACCACGGGGACCCATGTGCCGAGAGCGCGGTGTGATGCTCCGGGCGACCACGCTACGCGCCAGCAGTGGGGCCTGTGGGACGCGGCACAGGTGAACACGGCTGACGTGCCCGAGCGCTCTGATTGGGTCACATGCTGTTACTCTTTAAAAAATACATGTTTTCATTGATTTCAGCGAGAAAGGGGGGGGGGAGAGAAACATCCATGATGAGAGAGAGCCATTGATCAGCTGCCTCCTGCACGCCTCACACCGGGGATTGAGCCCGCAACCCGGCCACGTGCCCTTGACCGGGAACCGAACCCTGATCGGCTGGTTCCTAGGTCGATGCTCCACCACGGAGCCACGCCGGCCGGGCCGTGCTTGTTGCTTTTTAGTTCCCCAGGACACTGTTCTCAGGGACCACACAGTAGCCCCCTTGGGTAGCGGCCCTGCCACCTCTAACGTCTAAACATCATGTCTAAAGAGCACAGCAGAGGGATGGACCAAAGAAAAATTAAAATGCAAACGAGAGAGGGTGTCTTGCGGCTCTCTCTCTCTCTCTCTCTCTCTCTCTCTCTCTCTCATCACCACGCGGTCCGCCCATTCTGCCACGGACCCTCCCGTGGATTAGGGGTAATAAACAGCCTGTTAATGGAGCCTGAACTAGGAGATGGAGTTGGACTCAGCCGCGGCATCAGTGCTGACTGAGGTTAATAACTCCATTACTGCAGCTCCGCGCGGAGCCGCCGGGCGCGCGGGGCGTTAGCCTTATCTCCTCCTCATTAATTGAGCTAATAGAACCCCGGTGACCCCGCCGCCGCCGGAGAGCGTACCAGACATGGGCTGGAATACTTATCACCACCCTGGGCTCCGCGGCGCCTTTGTTTTGGGAAGAGGCTCTTTCTTGAAGACGGGTTCCCCGCAGACCCTCGCCATCGGTGGAGTTGCCGAGCCGCTGCCGCACAGGGTCCCGAGGTCACCCTGACCTTGTGCAGGAGAACGTGCAGCGAGGGCCGGCCGGCCACTGGCCCCACAGGCGGAGGCCCACGTGGGTGCAGCACTTTAGCTCGGACTGAACGCTCTGCAGGAAGCGGCCGTGGCCTCAGCAAGTGTCTGGGTGCAGGGTGCCGATGGAGCGTGGCCGTGCTGATGGGGGGACAGGGGGGTGGGGGGGGGACGGGGCGGACCGCGGGCCTCTCCCCGCTTCAGCATTTGGCAGCCACCTCTCAGCCGGCCCTCCCGCCCCTGAGTTTCACGACAGCTCATGCATGTGCATGACCATTTGCTTTGCTGCTCACTGGGTAAGCGCTACTTAACCTCTCTGAGCCTCAGTTTCCTTAACCCTCAAATGCTTGCCCCACCTTCTGCCCTCACCCTTTGCTGGGTGCCCACGTCCATTTGCTGGGAGGATGTGCATGAGCAGGACGGGTGAAGGGGGAAATGCTCTATGTGACCGAGATAATGTCATCGACAGTTAAAACTTGGAACCCAGATTTCCTGCTGCAGGTCACGTGCCTCTCTGTGCCTCAGTTTCCCCAGCTGGACTACAGAGGAATTCCATGAGGGATG
>NW_005871613.1:273821-291433 GCF_000147115.1 Myotis lucifugus | reverse complement strand
GCAGCTCCGTGCCTTTCCATGCCGCTTCGTTCCTGTCCGTGCTGCTCTGTGCCTGTCCGTGCCGCTCTGTGCCTGTCTGTATAGCTCTATGCCTGTCCGTGCCGCTCTGTGCCTGTCTGTACAGCTCCGTGCCTGTCCGTGCCGCTCTGTGCCTGTCCGTGCAGCTCCGTGCCTTTCCATGCCGCTCCGTTCCTGTCCGTGCCGCTCTGTGCCTGTCTGTATAGCTCTATGCCTGTCCGTGCAGCTCTGTGCCTGTCCGTGCAGCTCTGTGCCTGTCTGTGCAGCTCCGTGCCTGTCCTTGCCGCTCCGTGCCTGTCCGTGCAGCTCTGTGCCTGTCTGTACAGCTCTGTGCCTGTCCGTGCAGCTCTGTGCCTGTCCGTGCCGCTCCGTGCCTGTCTGTACAGCTCTGTGCCTGTCCGTGCCGCTCCATGCCTGTGTGCAGCCCAGGCTTCTGGGGGAGGAGGGCTGGCCCATCCTGCCCAATACCAGTCGCCCGGCTCTATGGCCAGGCTGGCCCTCAGCTGCTTTGAGCAGGTGGCTGCCCTCTGGTCGCAGGAAGGCGGTTCCATTCACCTGGTGACACGTGGGCAGAAGAAAGATTCTGCAAACAGACGAAGAAAGTTGCACTGTTGTCAGGATGCCACGGAGCCAGGAAAACAGGGAAATCTTGGGGCTGGAGTGGAACCCAGTCCTGGAAAGATGAGACATCTCCATCACCTGTCCCTGCTGTTTTATTTATTTACTAGAGGCCCGGTGCACGAAATTCGTGCGTCTGTGTGTGTGTGTGTGTGTGTGTGTGTGTGTGTGTCCCTCAGCCTGACCTGCACCCTCTCCAATCTGGGAGCCCTCAGGGGATGTCCTACTGACGGCTTAGGCCCACTCCCCAGGGTTCTCTGCTCTCTGCGGGGCCTGCCTGCTCCACGCCACAGCGACTGCCAAGCAGGCCATGCTGGGAGCTGCCTCCTACCTGCTGTCAGTCTCCACGGAGGCGATGAGGTTAATTTGCATACTCACTCCTGATTGGCTGGTGGGCATTGCGAAGGTACGGTAAATTTGCATCTTTCTCTTTTATTAGTGTAGATTATTATTATTTTTAAAGGGACAGTTGTCTCTATTTATTTATTATTATTTTTAATCCTCACCCAATTTTTCCATTGATTTTTAGAGCGAGTGAGAGAGGGAAAGACAGAAATATTGATGTGAGAGAAACACATCAATTGGTTGCCTCCTGCACGTGCCAGGGCCAGGAGCCTGCAGCCGAGGGACGTGGCCTTGATTGGAATCGAACCCAGGACCCTATGGTCTGCAGGCCGATGCTCTGTCCACTGAACCACACCAGCCAGGGCATCCGTGCTGTTTTATGAGTTCAAGATTGTGGTGATGGGGGAGGCGTCACAGAGACCCTGGGAGAGATGGCAGAGGAGTCACTCACAGTTTGGGACGAGGCGGCTGGCAGGCGGGGCCAGGTGGGAGCTGCACCCTGGGGTGGGTCATAGTGGGATGTGCAAGGCAAGGGTGGGGCAGCCTGGGCTCTGCGGGCTCCTGTGGATCGGCCAATTTAAATAATTTCGGGGGTCCCAGGGCAGAGGGGCTGACCCCACAGAGCGCGGGAGTCCGTGACGGAGTGGATTCGGGGCTTAGCCCAGTGCCCGAGGAGGGTGGAGTGACTAGCCCTGAGCTCAAGACTGGCTGGTCTCCAGCACGCTGCCTGCTGGTGACAGCACCCGCTGCTGGCCGCCCCCTCTGAGAGCCTGGGCTGTGCTCTGATGGAGCTGGGGATGGGGACTGGCCGCCCCCTGGGCAGTGGGTGGGACGGGTGGCGGGGTCACAGCCTGGGGTCAGGAAGGGTGGAGCGGCCCGGATGGTGGTGAAGGCCTGCAGCCCACGCTGCGGAGCTGTGGTGTTTTAATCTTTCTGTAAATAAGTGCTGAGGTAGGAAAGGGACGGGTCCCCCCTTTCTCTGGCCTGGGGACTGGTGACATTTTACCACCCGTTTCCAATGTTTGTGCAAGAGGAGCCGGCGAGGCTGATGTGTGCGGACGGGGTGGTGGGCGCTGCTCTTCCGGGGGGAGCACTGCGGGCGGCGGGGTGATGGGTGGGCCGCCCGCCTGTGGGAGCTGGAGAGCCCCTCCTGCAGCCGTGGCAGGAAGTGTGCGCGGCTCTCGGCACAAAGGGCCGTGAACTGCGGGAGCGAGCCGCCCCCAGGCTTCGCCCGCTGGCCCAGCCGGCAGCTGGGACTGGGGGCCGCTCGGTGTGGGGTCTGTGTGGGCTCTGCGAGTCTAGTCCTTAGGAAGACACCGGCCCACATCCAACAAGGGACTTGCATGGTGTCTTCCTGGTGCAGTTTGGTTCGTTAAGGGCCGACACGATCAGCCTCACTGGCGCATACCGAACCTCAGTTTACTTATTAGCCATTTTACATTTTTACTCAGTTTTCCGAGAGCACCCGTCCCGCCTGCCGTGTGGGTCTGACTTTCCTGCCGTCTCTAACGGTCTAGGCCAGTGATGGCGAACCTATGACACGCGTGTCAGAGGTGACACGTGAACTCATTTTTTTGGGTTGATTTTTCTTTGTTAAATGGCATTTAAATATATAAAATAAATATCAAAAATATAAGTCTTTGTTTTACTATGGTTGCAAATATCAAAAAATTTCTATATGTGACACGGCACAGAGTTAAGTTAGGGTTTTTCAAAATGCTGACATACCGAGCTCAAAAGGTTCGCCATCACTGGGATAGGCAGACCCTGGCCCCACTCACCCCCGCTCTTGGCACACTCGGTCCACGTGTGCTTGGGGAGAAAGCGACCCCCTGTTCTAGGTCTGATAACCCGCAGCCAGCAATTCCCCCCCTGCCGCCTCCCTCTCGCCCTTCAAGGCTCTCTGGTCTCAACTCCCTTCTCCCCACAGACTCTTAAGCTCCCATGGGGCCCAGTGGGTCTGCCCGGCCCGCACCAGGTGGGCCTAAGCCCACAGGGAGTGAGACACGGCAAGGGGCACACCCTCCCCCACGGCGATCAGACGCCGCAATCCCCAGCCGCGCTGGAGACTGACAGGTGGCCTTTCCCAGCCCGCAGCCCCGGGAGCTGGCATTTGAGTCCCGCTCTGATGGAGGCGCCCCCCGCTTTGGCAGGTGCGAGGCTCGGCGGTAACGTAAATTCATTTCCCCGAGAAAGGCAGGAGGGCGGAGATGCGAGATGACTTGGAGAATCCCTATTTGTTTTTCTTTACCCACAAGCGACGCTGGACACACCGGCGCGCCCTTCAATTTCCCATCCTCCTCGGGGGCACGAGTCAGGCCCTGCACCGCGCCCTCCACGCTCGGGCCCCTGAGGGTGGGCGGCTGCACACGGGGAGCGCCCCTCCTGGCGCCACGGGAAGTTGTAAGGAGAACAGCTTTCCTAAAAAGCCAGCCGCCGGGGGAAGGCCCGCTCTGCCTGTTCTGAGGCTGCCACCCCCTGGGCAGGGCCTCCTCGCTGGCATTGAGGTTTCTGCAGATGCCAGACCCCCCACCCCAAGGTGGGTGCTGCCCCTCGTGGCTGCAGGGCAGGCCCTCCGTCGGGGGCTCCAGCACCGCCTCTCCTTCTCTCCCGGGCCTGGGCCTCATGGAGCGTGGGTCCTAGGTCTGAGGAACGGACTGCAGGGTCCAGAGAAGACCTGCCAGGCCTGGTGCACCACCTCCTCCAGGGAGCCTTCCCTGATGCTTCTCGCTCACGGGCCTTACACAAGGTCCTTGTGGTGGGAAGCGGGTGAGTGGACAGCGGCTCACACTCCGCTGGCGTGGCCCCTCCTTCCCTCTCTCTCTGTCCCTCTCCCTCTCTCCCCTTTCCTCCCTCTCTTTCCTCTCTCTCTAAACATAAACAGGGCCTGCTCAGGCTCTGGGTGGAGGGTGGACTGTAGGCAGGGGGACAGGGGGACGCAGGGAGGCCGTGGGGGACGTGGGCAAGCATCCAGGCGAGGACCGTCTCCCTGGCCTCAAACGGCCTGCAGGGCTGAGGGTCTGTATGTCTGAGGACAGACAGGCGGTGAGGAAGGCGGCCTGGGGAGGACTCCTGTTTATGCCGCAGCCGGGAGGAGGTGGGGGGAGGGGCCCGGGGGGCCGCCAGCGCCCCGTTGGGCAGAGATCGAGAGGCCTCTCAGCAATGGCTTAGTCAGCTCAGCGGCCACAGCAAAGTGCCCCCGGCCGGCGGCTGGAGCGGCTGATACGCATCTCGCGCAGCTCTGCAGGCTGGATCCACGTGCCGTGTGGACAGGGCTGCGCCGCTCTGTGTGGCTCGTGGACACCGCCCTGGCGCCTCTCAGGACTTTCCTCCGTGCACACGCCCCGGGTGCCCCTGAGCACCCACATTTCCTGCTCCTGTAACACCCCAGTCAGACTGGCCAGGGCCTACCCGAGGGCCTCGTTTTAACTGCCGCGCCGTCCAAGGCCCGTGCCCAGGCCCGGCGCCCGGTGCGTGGGGGAGCTGGCTCAGCCTTCATGGGGGCCTTGGAGGGATTCAGCTCATAACGGTGCGTGGCACCCGCTGTGGCAGCCGAGCAACCGAAGCAGCGTCCTCATGGGCGTCTCAGCCGCCCCTCGTGCCTGCCCACGAGCCTTCCAGGGAGGGTGCCCAGGGGCCTGGCCTCTCCAGCACCTCTCCTGCCCTGGCCCCGGCCAGGCCTTCCTTTCTTCATTCCGAGATTCAAATCCATGGGAGTCACACCCAGGAGGCCTGGAGGCCTCGTGCAGTTCGCACAGGGAGAACCCGAGGCCCTAGGGGACCGGGCCACCTGCGTTGCCCTGTGAGTGGCGGGGCAGAGCCGGGCCTCCTGGCCCCAGACTGGCCTTGTCCTGTTTGTTTTGCTCTTCTCCCTCCTGGCATCCTGAGGCCTTCCTGGGCCCCCTTCCCTTCCCCGGCGGGCCCCGGGCGGACAGGGACACTGGGCCGTGACCGCCCTGGTACCTGCCCCTGCTCTGTCCCCTTTGCATTAACCAGGTGCCCCTCCTCCGTGGAGCGTCCCGTCTCCTCCCGGCAATCATTAGCCTTGTAAGACTAATGGGCGCAATCGTGTCTAATTACCCTGCTGAAGGCCCGATTATGCGATTAACGTGCGTGGACCAGCAGCTAATGATGAGAAGAGCCCTCATTTGCATAGCATTAAGTTAATTGAGCCGCAGGCCGGGGCGGATGGGGTGGCGATGGCAGGATTCTCTTTCTGAGCGGATCCTAATGACCGGGGAGGACAGTTCACCTGACAGCTTCATTCATTAACGGCGATCCGATTACCGGGCGGACTGGCGAGTGGCCGTGGCCGGAAGGCTGGGCTTCGGAAGAAATGCGAGACGGCTGCTCCGCCGAGTTTTCCGTCCGGCACTGGCTGTGGTGGAGGTGAGCCCGTGGTCACCCTGAAGGGCCATTTTATGTATGTATGTATTTATTTATTTTTAAATATATTTTTTATTGATTTCAGAGAGGAAGGGAGAGAGAGAGAGAGAGAGAGAGAGAGAGAGAGAGAGAGAGAGAGGGAAACATCAATGATGAGAGAGAATCACTGATCGGCTGCCTCCTGCACGTCCCACACTGGGGATCGAGCCCACAACCTGGGCCTGTGCCCTGACCGGGAATCAAACTGTGACCTCCTGGTTCATAGGTTGATGCTCAACCCTGAGCCAACCCCAGCAGGGCTACTCTACCCTTTTCACGGCTCCTTCAGCCAGGCCCTGTTTTCTTCCTTTCCTTTGGCAGACAGCACGGGTGAGCGTCTGGGGGCCCAGCTCCCGCACTGACGGTCTCTCCAGGCTGAAATGGGTGTGGCGCGCTGGGCTGGAGGCGTTTTATTCTTAGTGGGCCCTGGGCTGGAGGTGCGTTTACTCTTAGTGGCGCTGGCATTGCTGAACCTGGTGGCAGGTTCAGCTGACTCACACATATATACATGCTCACGCTCATGCTCATGCGCACGCTCACACGTTCACGTTCACACGCACATGCTCACATTCACACACACACATTCACACTCAGGCTCACATGCACACGCTCACACGCACACGCTCATGCTCACGCTGTGGAAATGTTTGGCATTGAGAAACTCGAGTTTTAGAGCATATTTTCTCTTGGGTGGATTTAAAAGATGCCCCGAAAGCTGGGCTGGCGTGGCTCAGTGGATAGAGCGTTGGCCTCAGACTGAAGGTCCCGGTTTGGTTTCAGTCAAGGGCACAGACCTGGGTTGCAGGCTTGATGCCTGGCCCTGGTCAGGGCATGTGCAGGAGGCAGCCAATCCGTGTGTCTCTCTCACATCAATGTTTCTCTCTCTCCATCTCTCCCTCTTCCTTCCACTCTCTGTAAAGATCAATGGAAAAATATATCCTCAGGGGAGGATTAACAACAAAAAATAAAATAAAATGTGTTTTCTTTCGAGAACGGTTGTGCTGCCCCGGCAGGTACTTTTGGGTTTTCATGTTGAGCATTTAGGCAATGACAGCATTTCCGTGTTCCCTGCTCCGAGCCTCACGTGTGGCAGCTTAGGAACACGGAGGCCCATCGTGAAAGGAAGGCCTTCCGAGGCCGCGCCCCAGCGGAACGAGGGGCGGCCCGCCGTCGCTGTGGTCCCCGCCGAGCGGGCCTTGGGGAGAGCGGCCCTGGGGAGCTCTGGGCTCAGACTGAGTTCGACCGCTTGTCCGGTGCCTGGTGGTGGAAACGTGCCAGGCTCGGCGGTCCTGTGTGAGGAGGACGTACCATTCAGACTGCCTGGTGACCGCCAGCCCCCGGCAGCACACGAGCATGGCCTGGAGCCGCCTGCCGGGCCCACGCCCGAGGGCCCCTTCCTACCAGGGGTGTGCAGGGGCGGGGGCGGGTTCGAGGAGGCCTCAGCCCCTCCATGGACTCCGCTCCACCCGCTAAGCTGACTGCGCGGCTGCAGACACGTCCCGTGAGCGTGGCTAAGCGGGCACTGCCCAGGCCCTTCCAGACAGGAACTGTGGGGCCATGCCATGGGGCCAGGCGGAGGGGCTGTGCCTGCTGCCCACACGCCCTGGTCCTGCAGGGCACTGGTGGGCGTGCTGGCGATGCAGGGCACGATGAAGGCCCAGGACCGGCGGGGTGAGCCCTCACTGGGGGGCAACCTAGGGGGGGACGTGCCTCTCTGAACGTCGGCCTCCTCATCACTAACAGGCGAAGAATGACCCGCTCCTTCCTCGTGGGAATGCCGAGCGGCTCCCACGCAGGGTGCTCAGCCGGAGCCCTGGCGGCAGCTGCTGCTCCTGGCAGTGGGGGGAGGCCTCCCACGTGGATGGTCCCTCCCACCCGTGTTTGTGGCCGGCTGCTCCTTGCCAGGCACTGGCCCAGACCCCGGGTCCAGCCCGAACAGAAGGTTCCCAGGGGAGGAGGACAGGGTGCTCCGTGGGGAGGCCCGAGTTCCTGGGCTGGTGGAGACGGCTGAGCGGCAGGCCCGGTGGCCGGGGAAGGCACCTCTGAGGAAGCCTTGGAGGCTGAGGCTCGGGGGACGAGAGGAGCCAGCCTGGGTCGGTGGGAGGAAGAGCCATCGGCCGGGCAGCAGGACGCCAGGCGTCTCCGGGCAGCACAGGGTGGTGGTAGTGGGGGGGCGGGGAGGTGGGGAAGGCTCAGGATGACCCTGACACCCAGCGCCGCCCGTCATCTGCACGGCCAGGCCCCGGAGCCCCCGGAGCTGGTCAGAGAGCCCGGGCAGGGTGGGGTTGTTGTCCTGCATATTTCCAACATTTCATTCCACGGGGATCCACTTCCTGTAGAAAGGTTAGAGCATGTGGGCCGTTAAACACTGTGATATCAGAGACCATCCGGGGTACCACTGTGGTATGTGCAGGCTGACGTCGTCAGAGAGACTCTAAAAAGGGACCTTAACCACAGACACTGTGTCACATCCCTGGGCACCACATGGGATCCAGGCAGGGCCGGCGGGCGGCTCGCAGCCTCTTTCCCCTCCCCCCGGGCTCCGGGTTACCGCGGGGGGGAGGCTTGGTCGCTCCCACTGGGCTGCTAGGCTTCTGCACGAATGATAGGCTTAATCCACAGACCACTATCGAACCCCGGGTCTTAGATTGCAGCCGGTGTCCCAGGCGAGGGTGCGGGAAGACCTTATCTGGAAGCTCCGGTTTCACTCCGAGGTCGGTTCACCTCAGAAGTTTAACCCGGAGCACAAGCAGATAAACAGTTTAGCCGGCGCCTCTGCAGGGCCGATCAGGGGAGTGCGCTTCTGGCACCGGCACGCCCCGGGCTGGCCCGCGAAGCCTCCCGGGGCCGGCGTCCCTCATCCCTCCAATGCAGTGTCCTCCAACGGCAATCGTTCAAGTCCAGGTGCAATTCGTGCCCGACTTCCACGAGCAGCGTGTGTCTGGCTGCAGCCGCACCTGAGGTGCAGGACGCGGGGGGCGGGGGGCTGAGGGAGCAGGACTGTGGGCAGGACTCACGTGGGTAGGACCGTGCATGACCAGGTGCAGACTACGTTACACGGCAGAACCTGCACCTGTGTGTGTGCTCGCCCACCAGTAGGGGCTGCCGGTGGATATTCGGGGAGGCCCGGAGCGGGGCCTTCCTGGGCCGGAGCTCAGAGGGACGGCCCGCACCAGGGGCTTCTGGGAAGTCGTCCGAAGGGCACTGGGAGGTCGCCAAGGTGTCTGCTGTGGCCTCTGGGGCCTCCACGCCGGAGAGAACGAAGCGTGGAGGAAATGAAGCTGGTGGAGGCCGATAGGCCGTGAGGGCAGGTCGGGGAGAGGCCAGGTCTGGGGGGCACACGTGGGGCCCAGGAGCCCAGCCCCCCCAGAAGCCTGCACGCACCCACAGCAAACATTGCGGTTCATGGGCTGGCCAAGGACAGCCGTTTCATCAGAACATTACCCGCCCGAGACAGCAGGCCGCTCCTCGCCTGCCTGGCCCACCTCACATTTACCGCTCCGGCGTCTCCTCCCTGTGCGGGCTGCGAGCGGGTCTTCCCTGACTTCGTCCAGGCCTTCACCGGTGGGGTCACCCCAGCACCCAGGACAGGTCATCTCTGTCCACATGTGTCCCGGCGTGTGCACATGTGAGGGGCGTGTCTGGCTCACTCCGCGCCAGGCCAGGCCTGGACAGCGGGGGGCTCGGACTGAGGGGTGCTGGGTAAATATCTGCTGGACGAACGAATGAAAACCAGAGGCATTGGTTTGCACTGAGCTACTCACTGCTCACCGGGCCCCTCGTGCACCTGGGCACCCAGGCGGCTGCGGCCTGGGCGGGAGGAACGGTCCACACACGGGTGGTCTCGCCCTCGCTCCTCCCCGGTGGCCCACCTTTCCTTTCCCAAAGTAACCCGTTTCTTGTGGCTCCACCATTAGTGTTTTCTTCATTGTAGAAAGAACATTCTCACTGGAAAACCCCGACAGGAATTGAGACGCCGCTTCACCTCCCTGGCCCTCCCCCAGCCTGGCTTCCTCCCTCCAGCGGGACTGCTCCCACAGGCGGCTGGCGGCCGGACGCCTGCTGCTGTGAGGCCGTGTGCGGGACGCCCCTTCCCGCTGGCACCTGCACCTCCCTCCCTCCCTCCTTCCCTGGGAGCTGCGGACGTGGGTTTGCCGTGACGCCGGCCTTCACGCTGTGCCCGATTTTGCCGTCACGAGTGACTCAGCCACGGGAACTCGCCCTGGGTGTCTGTGCACACGCACAAGCATTGGCCGAGGGGGAATTCCTGAACCAAGGTGCCCAGCCTCAGTTTCCCCATCTTTGCGCTGAGAATACCGGTGTTGACCGCGCACCGTGCTGTGAGGGCCTGAGAACGGGTGCTTCTACCTTGAGCCCGAGTGCACTGGGTGCACCGAGTGCTGCCGGGCGGCCCGGTGCTGGTCGTGGGCCCGGGGAGCGATTTCAGGTCCAGCTAACTTCCTTCTGCTCGTCTGCTCGACCTTCTCCACCCCGACGGGGCACTCCTCTCACCCAGGTCCCTGAGCTCCTGGCCCTCTCCCTCCCGGGTCTGGTCAGAGGCCTTGTGCCTGGCACAGGAGGGCCCGCTCGGAGATGCCACCGGCCGCCAGCGCCCAGCATGCAGTTGGGGTGGAGCCGCTCGCACATTCGTGGAGGAGAAAAGCCTCCTAACGGCGCACGTTGACGGCTCGAATGTCACGTGATGATGACATTGGCCGGACTCACTTGGGCGATCACTACAGAGCAAATGCTAGGCACCTGGTTCGTTCTTTTAATCTCCACCACCTGTGGCCACCCCGCCCCACCCCCCCCTTAGAGACGGGCCAGGCCCTCCTCACAGCTCTGCGTGCGAGAGCGGGTGCCCCCGGGGGTCGGAGAGGCGCCCCCGGGGGTCGGAGAGGGTAACCCCGGGGTTTGTGGCGTGTGTGTGCGTGTGTGTGCGTGTGTGTATGTGTGTGCGTGCGTGTGTTTAGTTCCTGTGAGAAGCCAGAGGGGGGAGAGGAAGTGTTTCAGAGCCCTGGCTGGTCGGCGGGCCCGTGAGGTCAGACGCCGGGCTCTGCCCGTCTGGGAGGAGCTGGGAAAAGCGGGATTGTTGCTACCGAGGTGCCATTCCTCTGAGCCAGAGGCCTCGCGGCTCTGCTGGGAGTGGGCCGTCCCCGCAGCCTCGTGGGAGCTGCTCGGTCTCCCGAGCTCCGGGGCGATCTCCATGGGCAGTTCGTCTTCTCTGACCCCCTTCCACGCACACCAAGGGGCGCGGGCAGAGCTTCGCGCTTGGGCCCGAGTTTGTTACTGACAGCGTTTAATGCAGCCCTGAGCGAGGCGCTCGCTCGTTAGGAGGGAGAGTCGGGCCTGGGGCGACTCCAGGCTCCTGCACCTGGACCCGTGGGGGGCTTCGCGTCCCCTCCCTCCTCCCCGAAGCACCACCCGGGGTCGTTGGTAAAACAAACGCCTGTGGACACGGAGCCGGTTTAATCACCTAATGGCCCGGACACCCGACGCCGCTCGGCCTCCCAGCCGCGCCGGCCACAGCGGCCACGGTAACTACAGCCAAGTTTGGCCCGGCCTCTCCGTATCACAGCCTTTCACGGGCACGCGGCCGAGGTCTTTGAGGACAATGAAATATGCATGGCTATCGGTGACAGCCCCGTAAAGGGCGCAATTAGCCCGTCATCCGAGAGCGAGGCCGGCCGCCGCCCGCGGCTCCCATTAGTTAAATGCATTTTGTTCGTCCTCATCCCATCAAATCAACGAACACTTCCTTTAATTGGTTCATGAATTATACAGCCGCCCGCATTATAATTTAATCGCCTGTAAACATTCACAGGGCCCCGGCGTAAGGCGCCCGCGCTCATTAATTCCTTAATTTCCGCAGACGGAGGGGGAGCCCGGCTGAACGGTGGCAGAACAGAGCGCCCGGGGCCATGGAAGAAGGGAAGAAAGGTGGGGGCCGTTTAGGGCTTTAAGGGCTGTCAGAAACTCAATCTGCGAGCTGTCAGCAGCCCGGACCCGTCCCCGCTCCGCTCCACCCGTGGCGGGAAGTGACTGGCGGATTCATGCGGAGGCTTGTCAACCGTCTTTAAACATCAAGCCAGCGGGTAAACCGAGCCCGGTGTAAATTAATTCTTGTCTTACGGCCCCCCTCTCTCCGTCCCCATGAATATTTCATGGCGGGCAGCATAAATATTAATTCTAATAGCTCTGCACAGTGGTTATTATTTCTGTTTTATGACAAATATTCATAAAATATTCAGGACCCTTTTTTAGAATATTTACACACTTGATTGTGAACTTTCCCAGATTCCCGGAGACACGGTCAGCATATCGGGGGTTCTCTTAACGGACTTTGCCCCTTTAATTAATGCCGCCGGTCATCCATATTGAATCAGACTCGGTTTTCCGAGGGGGAGCGGAACCTGAGGCTGGAGGCGGACGGGCCTTCGCCCTCCCGTCGGTGGAAGGGGAGTGACCGCTCCCCGACACCTGGGCAGCGACAGGCTCGGTGGGCGCTTCGTCGGGGAACAGCACTGCCCCCCGCCTGCGTCTGTTCTCTCCTTAACCCGGAACGAAACCCTTCGAGGTGCCGCTGCGGTATTTACGTGAGGACTGAACCCAGTGCTGGCGGAATTACCCCGTGGCTTTGGCCAGCTCGTGGCGGCTCCCTCGCAGGGCAGCGGCCGGCCGTGGGGATGAAGGCTCTTTTGGAATCCGTGTCATTTACCTTGAACCCAGAGACGTGAACAGGGAGGGGTCCCAGCCCGGGCGCCAGGTGCGTCTGAGGTGATGGAGGTCAGGGTGGGGTGGCGGCTCTGGTCTGAGTGGGTCCAGCGAGCCTTGAGGATGGGGGTGCATACAGGGTGCCAGCCCTCCCACCCCGCCCCACTCGCTCTCCAGAGCTGCTGGGACCACTGCAGGGAGCGAAGCGGATCCGTTTCCTCACAAGAAGGCGGCCGGGCAGCCGAGGCGGCGCCGTCAGCGGCCTGGAGCCCAGCCCGAGGCACCGTCACCTCCTGGGCTCCGATTCCCGTCCTTGAAGTGGCGTGACCCCAGGGCCTGGGCCACGTGCGTCTCACAGGGGTTAAGCAGGATGACATGCGCCCGTGCCGTGCTTGCTCGAGTGGCTGGCGGCAGGAGAGCCGGTGTGGTTCTGTCCGGGGCGGCAGGCTGACACCCAGGGAGAGCCCGAGGCCTGTGAGGCTCAGGCCGGACAAAACCAGTGTCCCAGCTCGAAGGCCACCAGGAGGAAAAGCGCTCGCACCCAGGCCTCCGACTGACTGGGCGAGGCCCCCCCACGTGGGTAGGGCAACCTGCTTCGTTCCGGCTCCTGGTTTACATGTTCACCTCACCCCGAAACACAGACACGCCCAGATCATGTCTGACCACAGATCTGGGAAGCCTGTGGCCCAGTCAAGGGCACACATCACATGCACCATCACAGCCGCTTCTAGCTGGCGGACGATGGCCGGTGGCTGAACTCCTGCGGTTGTCACGGAGCTGACAGAGTCCCTGGCGAGGCTGGGAGGCGGGTCACCATCTCACACAGGTCCGGGTGCCTGGGAGTGTCTGAGTGGCAGAAGGGTTCTCTTTCTTCCTAGGGGGAAGGAGGCAGCAACTTTATGACGACTTTAAACAGAGACGCTTACGCAGGGGTCTGAGGTTATTATCCTCGTCATTATTTGCATTATTACACTTTTGGGTGAAAAAAACCCCCACGTTTTCTCCATTGCATTGTGCTGCCCCCTTTGTTGGGGCGGGTGGGGCTGGCGGGGCAGTGTGTCTGCGTGGAGCTGCAGCAGTGCCCTGGGCCCAACTCGCTGTGCACCGTGCACCGCGCCTGCCTAATCAGAGGTCCCTGCGTGGGGCCCAGCTCCTCCCCAGCGAGGCTGTCCCGGCGTCTCCAGAACCAAGTTGGTGTCCTCCGCCTTCTGATCCCACTCTGTCCCTAGCCTTTCCCTTGACTCACGGGGGCGCGGGGGGCGGCAGGGAGGGGCTTGGTGCGCTGGGTTAGGAATCCTTCCCTCGGGCGTGTTCATGGAGCAGCATCCATTATGGGGTTGGAAAGTGGCTTCCTCCCTGCTGGGCTCTGGGCGCCGGCTGCGGGGTGCTGCTGCTCGGCCTTGCGTGTTCCAGGGGTGCAATGTGGGCCGCGTTCGCAGGGTAAGGGGTGAAAGCGTGGGAACGCCTCTGCTCCCCGCATTCAGACGCGCCCCCATCTCGCTGGTCCGATTTGGTGGCTGTTATTTTACAGCGCGTGTGAGCGACATCATCGAGGCCGTGCTGGGAAGGAGGGGGTTTCCGGGGCTCCCGCCCGCCCCCATGGCCCCCGCTCTGTTCTCTGTGGATGGCCTGGCCGCGGCTGCAGCTTCCCTGGGGTCCCCGTGAGGGGCTTCCCGGCCACTGGGCAGAGCAAACCTCAGCAAACAGCCTGGCACAGCGAGAGGGAGCGGAGAGGCGGGGGAGCCGCTGGCCTGGAAGAGAGCAGGGCCCAGGGAATCCCGTTCTTCGAAAGCTCCCGCGTTTCCCAGAGTGACTGGCACCGGAGAGACGAGTGTCCGTCTAACGACACAGAAACCCAGCTCCCGTCAGTGTAAGCGAAAGAGGAGATGTGTGTTCGTGTCGGGGGAACACTGAGGGGTGTGTTGGCTTCAGGCACAGCTTGATCCAGGCCCCACACAGTGTCTCTCAGCATCGCTCTGCTTTCTCGGCAGCTGTCTGCTCTCTTGGGATGGGCTTCATCCTCAGGTAGGCGCTCTCGGTGCAGGCAACCCCAGCTCCCACGCATCGGCCTAGCAGCCCCAGCAAGAATGAGGCTCCGTTCTTCCTGGCTTGTGGGAGTGCGGGGGGAGGGTCCCGGGGGGACGGGGGCGGCCTCCTATAGACCCAGCTCGGCTCAGCCTGCACCCGGCCCCGATTCCTTGCCCAGGAGGAGCCAGCACTCATGGGCCACATCTGGGGTGAGTTAACTCCGATAAGTCGCGGGGACGAGCGAGCATCAGGGAGGCACTTGTGAGCTGGGACAGCGGCAGCATCGGGGCAGCCCCACCTGCGCCTCCTCACAGACATGACTCAGAACCTCTCCTGAGAGCTGGCGCCTTCGAGAATCTGACAAGAGGCATGAACCCATTCCCCCCAGAAAACACATTTAGGCAACCGTCTGTGTCTAACTTCCCGGGGCCGGGGGACCTGCAGGGGTGCCTGGTGCCAGTCGCTGGGGGAGAACTCGGCCCCCCAACACCTGCCGAACCAGCACAGCGGGCCGCGTGCGGGCCCCAGGGCTTCTGCTGCCCGAGGTTCCTGGGAGGGAGGGAGGGAGGGAGGGAGGGAGGGAGGCGGCTCGGTGCCAGCCTGGCCCGGCCTGTCAGCAGAGTTCTCCCGCTGCCAGCGGCTGGGTTTGGGCTGAGACAGACCAGGCAGCAGGTGGAGTTCGGAGGGGCCAGAACTGCACGCCACGCCACTCGCCCATTCTTCCCAGTGCGTCCCACACGCTAGCTGGCTGCCCGGACACTGCGGCCAGTCCTTGCTCTGGGCCCAGCAGGTGGCACCTGGGCCCGGGAGGCTGGGCCAATGCCTGTGGGGACCAGCGTCCAATTGGACCCAGCAAAGCGTGGCCTCACGGCAGCCTTTTGATGCTTCTGGGGCAATGGGGGCTGGAGGAGGCTCCCGCTGAGCACGAGGGCGGGGCCTCATTTGTGTGCATTGTTCTCGCACTCAGGGTGCTCCTCCCCGAGTTCCCCTGAAATGAAACGAACGGGCTCCGGGTGCCCGGGGAGTGTTCCTTGTCCCCGATGTTGTCCCCCATGGAAGCTGCTCAAACCAGTGGTCCAGCCTGGATGGCAATGCTGACGACCACATGGCTGGTCTCGGTTCCATGCGAGGGGCTCACTACAGTGCCTGGCACACAGCAGGCACTCACTAACCATATATATACACGAGATACATAGTAGGTGAGCCATGGAATAGTCCACATGGTAAGATTTTTAAGAGCACATCAAGATGTTTGCCCGGTCAGTGTGGCTCAGTGGTTGAGCGTCGGCCCGTGAACCAGGAGGTCACGGTTCGATTCCCGGTCAAGGGCACTTGCCCGGGTGGTGGCTCGATCCCCAGTGGGGGGCGTGCACGGGGCAGCTGATCCATGATTCTCTCTCATCACTGATGCTTCTCTCTCTCTCTGCCTTCCTCTCTGAAATCAATAAAAACATATTTAAGAAGAAGAAGACCACGCCACGGCGTTTTGACGCCAGCAGGGAGGGACTGGGCGTGGCTGGGTCAGGCTGTGACCGGGGCCTGGGCTGTCCCGCAGGGTCTTCTTCCTGAACGTGCCACTAGACTCGGTCATCGAGCGGCTGACCCTGAGGAGAACCGATCCCGTCACCGGAGAAAGGTTGGTGCCAGGCCCCTGGGCTTGGCTTTCAGGGCTCCGGGCCAGGCCCCCTGGGGACCTCCTCTCTCCGCCTGGCTGACCGATGCTCCGCGGGAAATCCAGGGCGGCACGGTGACTGCCGACAGAAGCCTCTAGAAAGGGGTTCTTCCCACCAGCTCCTCAGGGCAGCCTCTGGTCACCCTCTTCTCCTGGAAGAGAAACCAGGAAACGAATGTCCGAGGCGCTCGGCAGTCCTGGTGATGTTCGCCCGGCTGTCCCGGGCGGCAGCTGCGACCCCAGTGTGGGCCCCGTGGCCCCGGGCAGGTGTCCCCTGTGCCTGTCACTGGGCCTTTGCTCTCACAGCGACACTGCACCCCCCCCCCCCCCCGTGGGAACCGGTTCACCTCTGAGCCTTCCCGTGGTTACGGGGGTGATTCTGAGTTTTACTCTGCAGTCTGACCCAGTCCAGTTCATGTTGAATGCAATGTCAAGGCCCTGCAGTCACACAGGGGTAAAGCTTCCATCCTCCGGGGTAAGCCACGTTTCTTGGCAACTAGGGCCACGTTTCTTGGCAACCAGGACCACGTTTCTTGGCAACCAGGACCACGTTTCTTGGTAACCAGGACCAGGTTTCTTGGCAACCAGGACCACGTTTCTTGGTAACCAAGACCATGTTTCTTGGTAACCAGAAGCATGTTTCTCGGTAACTAGGAGCATGTTTCTTGGCAACGTGGCAGGGGAGAAGGGGCCTCCGTCCGACTGTGGGCCAAGCTGGTCACCCCCACCTCCACCACCACCCCCACCCCCAGACATTTACTGCCCGGCTTTGTGCGCAGCCCGGCTGGCGCGGGACCACTCCAGGAGTGGAGTGAGGAGGGGCAGGAAAGAAATACCAGGATTTTCCTAAACTACAGGTCTGATCTGTGCGCCCCTCCTGGCTGCGGGGGGACAGTCCTTTGGTGACCCATGTCATGTGCGATGGCCTTCATGTGGCCTGGGGTCTCCCCATCTCCGCTCCCATCTGTGGTCACAATGTCCCTCCCCCGTCCCGCTGTGCGCTCCGTCAGCGTAGCGTCTGTCTGTTGTCAGTGGCAGTGACAGGCCAGGGCAGATGCTGGATAAACAGTGTTTGGGAGAGAGGAGAGGGAGGCAGTGAAAGGAAGACGGGTTTGGACCTCATCTGTTCCATTCCGTCCCGGTGTTGGCCTCCCTCTGCCCTGGGCCGGGACCAGGTTTCGGGTCTGTGGCTCCCGTGTCAGCCGAGGCTGCGCACAAAGCCGGTGGCAGTAAATGCCTGGTGGCGGCGGCGGCGGCGGCGGCGGCCAGCCCGGCCCCGGTCGGACAGAGGCCCCTCCTCCCCTGATGCCCGGGCGGACCGTGGTCACCTGGTCCCCTGCTCTCTCGCAGGTACCACCTCATATACAAGCCGCCTCCGACCATGGAGGTCCAGGCCCGTCTCCGGCAGAACCCCAAGGACTCCGAAGAGCAAGTCAAGTTCAAGATGGACCTGTTCTACAGGAACTCCGCGGAGCTGGAGGAGTTCTACAAGCAGGCCATCACCCTCAACGGGGACCAGGACCCCTACACCGTCTTTGAGTACCTCGAGAGCGGGATCACCCACCCCCTGCCCCAGAGAGTCCCCTGAGGCCAGCGGGGCCGGAGGCGCCCCCCCCCCCCCCCCGCCCCAAGCGGGAAAAAAAAGGGGGCGGGGCCGGGGCCGGGGGCCCCCCTCCCCTTCGGGGGCCCTTAGAGGGGCCCGGCGTTTTCGGCCCGGGAGACACTCAGGGTGGGGGGGGGGCTCCAGGGAGGCGTATAAGAACGTGTATGGGGTACAGGCCCCCGTGTGTGT